>NC_061061.1:1525051-1817551 GCF_021917145.1 Hypomesus transpacificus | reverse complement strand
CGCACGGCTGAAAGCTGGGGACTACATCAAGAGGATAAAGAGATAACCAGGAGGAGGATAGAGGAGGAGGAAGAACAGGGGGAGGAAGAGGTTGGAGGAGGAGGAACAGGACGGGGATGGAGGAGGAGGAGAAATAGGGGAAGGAAGAGGAGGAACAGGAAAATGAAGGAGGAAGAGGAAGAGGATGGAGGGGGAGGAAGAGGAGTATGGAGGAAGACGGGACAAGGGGGAGGAAGAGCAGGAGGAAGAAGAGAATGGAGGAGGAAGGGAGCAGGGGGAGGAGGAAGGGACGGAGGAGGGGAGCAGGGGGAGGGGGGGCAGGGGGAAGAGGTTGGAGGGGGAGGGGGGAGAGGATGTCTGTGGCGCAGAGATGATCTAGAGACCACTGCTGTGCTCAAGGACACATCGTGCCACTCAGTAATTAGAAATGTACACAGATGATTTAGATGCAGCCGTGTGATTACAGGAGCAGATCCTAGTCCTGCAGCTTGCAGCTAATCAGCTCACTTCTGAGAGCTGCTCAGCCCAGGGGGGGGGGGGGGGGGGGGGGGGGGGTGGAGAGAACAGGGGGGGGGGGGGGGGGGCAGACATCAGACAGACAGACATCAGACAGACAGACAGACAGACAGACAAACAGACATCAGACAGACAGACATCAGACAGACAGACAGACATCAGACAGACAGGCAGACATTCTCACCAATTCTAAGACCAATGATGATGATAACAAATTCCAAATGGATCTCTTGAAGGCTTCAGAAAAAGAAGTTGAGAAGGTGAAGTAAATGAAGTCTGGCTGCTCTGATCAGAACATCTGGAACTACTACTGGGAAAAAAACCATGCTGTTGTATGTCTGGTCTAGCTCCACCCAGAAGAGCTGCACCAATACTGTTAGCTCCACCCAGGAGAGCTGCACCAACACCGATAGCTCCACCCAGGAAAACTGCACCAACACAGGGGTGTCCCTTCTTACATTTACATTTATGCATTTGGCAGACGCTTTTATCCAAAGCGACTTCCAAGAGAGAGCTTTACAAAAGAGCACAGGTCACTGATCATAACAACGAGGTAGTCCCAAACATTGCAAGCAGCCAAAACATGAAGCATACATTGTGAAAAAACTAAACAAGTGCCAAAAGGGAAGGCCCATAAGAGCATGCAGTTATACAAGTTACAAATTAAAACAACATGAACCACAAAAAGTGCAGGACTGTACCTGTAGAAGAACAATCAACAGTAAAATATTTCACAGCGAGTACAAGACTTAACTTCGTTATAACTAACCTACAAGAGCAACAAGTCACTCAATAAGAGTCATTGTGATCCTGGAGGAAACTAACATCAGGTCCAGCCAAGCATTCCTAAGTGCCGTTGTACTCCCGGAACAAGTGCGTCTTGAGCCTTTTCTTGAAGGTGGGGAGACAGTCGGTGTCCCTGATGGAGGTGGGGAGCTGGTTCCACCATTGGGGGGCCAGGCAGGAGAAGAGTTGTGTTGGGACCGGGCGCTCTTGAGCGGTGGGACCACCAGGCGGTTGTCTGAAGAAGACCGTAGGTGACAGGTGGGGGTGTAGGCTGGAGGAGAGACTTGATGTAGTCGGGTGCAGTCCCGTTTACTGATCGGAAGGTCAGTACCAGGGTCTTGAATCTGATACGGGTAGCTGATGGGTAACCAGTGGAGGGAAATGAGGAGCGAAATGAGGAGCGTCTGTTTTGGCGAGGTTCAGCTGGAGGTGGTGCTCGGTCATCCAGGCGGAGATGTCTGTGAGGCAGGCCTCAATCCTAGCTGAGATCCCCGGATCAGTCGGGGGGAACGACAGGTACAGTTGCATGTCGTCAGCGTAGCAGTGGTAGGAGAAGCCATGGGAGGTGATGATTGGGAGGTGGTGTACTTAGACAAAATTAATGAAGCTACTCCTCCCTAATTCACTCCTTCCCTCTGTCTACCCGCCCCTCCTCCCTCCTTCCTCCCACCTCCTCTCTATACCCCTTCCCCCTCCTCTCTATACCCCCTCTCCTCTCTATACGCCCTCCCACCTCCTCTCTACCCCCCCTCCCTCCTCCTCTCTCTACCCCCCTCCTCCCTCCTCTCCCTCTCCTTTCTCCGGTGGCTTGTTATTGATCACCTTTAACCCCGGCTTTCAGCAGTGTCAAAACGACCATTTAGGCTCTTCCCAAGGGCCCAGGCTGGTCCATCACAACACGGCCCATAAATCATTACTGAGGAGGAGGGACAGGGGAGGGGCGGAGGGACGGGGGAGAGACGGGGGAGGGGCGGAGGGACAGGGGAGGGGCGGAGGGACGGGGGAGGGGCGGAGGGACAGGGGAGGGGCGGAGGGGCGGAGGGGCGGAGGGACGGGGGAGGGGCGGAGGGACGGGGGAGGGGCGGAGGGAGGGAGGGAGGGGGGGGCTGACATTAACATTCACAGCCTGAAGGAGTCCCTTGCCTCCATCCCTTGCCTCCATCCCTCTCCCCCTCCCTCTCCAAGAGACCAGTCCTATCCACTACCCCTAACCCTGTCCAGCCCAAGGGTAGAGGGGGAGAGGGGAAGAGTAGGAGAGCAGGATAGGTGGAGAGGGGGGGGAGAGGGAAAGAGGGGGGAGAGGGAGAAAGGGGGAGAGGGATCTGGCTGGAGCCACTATTGTTTTGGCAACCTACACTGCCTCACTGCCCCACTGCCTCACTGCAGTCACTCCTCCCAGACCTAGCATGGTGCTATCACCCCTCCACATACTCCCCCCCACACCCCTCCAAAAAGCAGCACATGTGACCGATACACTCCATTGCCTTACCCCTCACCCCTCTCATCCCCCTGCTTCCCCCGTCTGCCTTCCTCTCGGTCACCTGCTGCTGTCTCCTACAGGCTGGGGGTGGACGGAGGGGGGGTTATGGGGGGAGGGGTTACCCTGGGAGGTGGGGAGGTGACCCTGGCTGTCCCTGTCATGATGGGGGGGAGGTGACCCTGGCTGTCCCAGTCATGATGGGGGGGAGGTGACCAATGTTCCCTCTAAGCTGTGCACCTGCGCAGACCAGTTGAAGGACTCACGCACTAGATTTTTCAGACCGCGCACCCCCCAAAAATCTGTTTTTTTTTTTAAATCATTATCATTAATCATTATTTTAGAAAAACTATAAATGTTAATTTGATCGGCCAATTGCGGTGAAGCCCACTTCATACATTTCAATATCACTCTAGACTACACACAAGCTTTTCACAAAATTACGAACCTGGCGCTCTGCTCAAGCTTTGACTGGCACCGAAAATCAGGAACGCTACCTTTACAGGCGCCCCAAAAAAGGGGCAGTTTTGCATTTAAAAACGAATGGCTTGATGAAATCGTTCAAACAGACACAAGCGATGGTATATTTCACAAGTATGGTATATCTCAATAGTATATTTCACAGCGAGTACAATAATCTTAAGACAGTTACAACAAACCAACAAGAGCAACAAGTCTCTCAATAAGAGTCATTGTGATCCCGGAGGAAACTAGCATCAGGTCCAGCAAATCATTCCTAGGTGCCGTTGTACGCCCGGAACAAGTGAGTCTTGAGCCTTTTATTGAAGGTGGGGAGACAGTCAGTGTCTCTGATGGAGGTGGGGAGCTGGTTCCACCATTGGGGGGCCAGACAGGAGAAGAGATTGTGTTGGGACCAGGCAGTCTAGAGCGGTGGGAAAACCAGACGGTTGTCAGAAGAAGACCGTAGGTGGCGGTGGGGTGTAAGGCTGGAGGAGACACTTGATGTAGTCGGGTGCAGTCCCGTTCAGCGCTCGGAAGGTCAGTACCAGGGTCTTGAATCTGATAGGTAGATTGAAGATCAGACGGGCTGCCGCGTTCTGAATACACGCAAACACATGAAAGTTTGTCTTGGGGGGGGAATCTCACTCCAAGCTTTTGATAAAACTTGATGACCATGTCTGCAAACTTTGCTCAGAGTACTGAGGTTTGCGCTCAGACAGATTTCTATCTGCTCAGTGTGGATTTTTTTTGGAGGGAACATTGGAGGTGACCCTGGCTGTCCCTGTCATGTTGGGGGGGAGGGGGAGGTGACCCTGGCTGTCCCTGTCATGATGGGGAGGGGGGGAGGTGACCCTGGCTGTCCCTGTCATGATGGGGGGGGAGGTGACCCTGGCTGTCCCCGTCATGTTGAGGGGGAGGTGACCCTGGCTGTCCCTCTCATGATGGGGAGGGGGGGAGGTGACCCTGGCTGTCCCTGTCATGATGGGGGGGGAGGTGACCCTGGCTGTCCCTGTCATGATGGGGGGGAGGTGACCCTGGCTGTCCCTGTCATGATGGGGGGGAGGTGACCCTGGCTGTCCCTGTCATGATGGGGGGGAGGGGGAGGTGACCCTGGCTGTCCCTGTCATGATGGGGGGGGAGGTGACCCTGGCTGTCCCTGTCATGATGGGGGGGAGGGGGAGGTGACCCTGGCTGTCCCTGTCATGATGGGGGGGAGGTGACCCTGGCTGTCCCTGTCATGATGGGGGGGGAGGTGACCCTGGCTGTCCCTGTCATGATGGGGGGAAAGTGACCCTGGCTGTCCCTGTCATGATGGGGGGGGAGGTGACCCTGGCTGTCCCTGTCATGATGGGGGGGAGGGGGAGGTGACCCTGGCTGTCCCTGTCATGATGGGGGGGGAGGTGACCCTGGCTGTCCCTGTCATGATGGGGGGGAGGGGGAGGTGACCCTGGCTGTCCCTGTCATGATGGGGGGGAGGGGGAGGTGACCCTGGCTGTCCCTGTCATGATGGGGGGGGAGGTGACCCTGGCTGTCCCTGTCATGATGGGGGGGAGGGGGAGGTGACCCTGGCTGTCCCTGTCATGATGGGGGGGGAGGTGACCCTGGCTGTCCCTGTCATGATGGGGGGGAGGGGGAGGTGACCCTGGCTGTCCCTGTCATGATGGGGAGTAGCAATGCTACTACCATGCTATTGTTATTTGTTAGCCTTCTCAGTAGTACATTTTGAAGCCATACTAAAGCGTTTGTCGCATAATTGTTGTCTATCAGAAAATATTTATTCAGTTGGAATGTTCGAAATCGCATATATGTGCCGTTACGCTGTGAGACCCTCATTTGAACGATCACATGTGTGATGCTACTCCTTCATGGAACGAAAAACAGAGATTGAAGAATTTTTATGTTTACTTTAAATAGCCTGAGTAACATTTGCTTTAGTAATTATTTTGATTTCATGTTATCAAATCTCTGGATGTAAGACAATGTTATTCATGCAGAGAAAATACAGAGAACACCGAAATGCTAATGTTTTTTTCTTCCCCCTAATGTGCTAAACAAACCGAACCGAGACACACACCTCTACTCCTATAGACACACACACACCTCTACTCCTATAGACACACACACACCTCTACTCCTATAGACACACACACACCTCTACTCCTATAGACACACACACACCTCTACTCCTATAGACACACACACACCTCTACTCCTATAGACACACACACACCTCTACTCCTATAGACACACACACACCTCTACTCCTATAGACACACACACACCTCTACTCCTATAGACACACACACACCTCTACTCCTATAGACACACACACTTCTACTCCTATAGACACACACACACCTCTACTCCTATAGACACACACACTTCTACTCCTATAGACACACACACACCTCTACTCCTATAGACACACACCTCTACTCCTATAGACACACACCTCTACTCCTATAGACACACACCTCTACTCCTATAGACACACACACTTCTACTCCTATAGACACACACACACCTCTACTCCTATAGACACACACCTCTACTCCTATAGAAACACACACCTCTACTCCTATAGACACACACACACACCTCTACTCCTATAGACACACACACCTCTAATCATACAGGTGAGGGGGTGAGGGTGAGGGGGGTGAGGAGGGATGAGGGGGGATGAGGAGAGGTGAGGGGGATGAGGGGGGGGTGAGGAGGGATGAGGGGGGGTGAGGAGGGATGAGGGGGGGTGAGGAGGGATGAGGGGGGGAGAGGAGGGATGAGGTGGGGTGAGGAGGGATATGGGGGGGTGAGGAGAGGTGAGGGGGGTGAGGAGGGATGAGGGGGGGAGAGGAGGGATGAGGGGGGGAGAGGAGAGATGAGGTGGGATTAAGGGGGATGAGGAGGGATGAGAGCGGTTGAGGGGGGGCACACATGACACTGGGGGGGGGGCACCTCAGAGGGGATTAATTGGTGTGGCTCCTCTCTGGAGCGCACGGCCGCAGCAATTATATATAGGCCTTAGGCCTGGCGGGGTCCATGAAGGATCCACATGCTACACTCCTGTTATTAACTCACTAAAAATGAGTGTGTGCATGTATATACCTGTGTATGTCTGAGGTGTGCTGTGGGATTGTGTGTGTGTGTGTGTAACCATAACCCTCAGGGAAGAGACAAGGACATAAGAAGATGTGGAATTTCTTAAGGAACTCTTTCTGAGGCATCCAATGCACACATACTGTATACTCTGTGTGTGTGTGTGTGTTCAGTACAGAAGGCTGGTCGGGGGTCTGGTGTCTTTCATATCTGCACCTCTGTCTCTCCCTCCAGCCGTCAATTAGTGGGCCGAGGTCTGGCAAGGCCTCTCTGCTCCACACAGGCCTTTGTTGCTGGAGCCTTGACTCTCTCTCTTTCTTTCTTTCTCTCTCTCTCTCTCTCTGCTCTTGAGTGTGTGTGAGTGTGTGTGTCCTGGTGTTTGAAGGTTAAGATGAGAGATCAGGGAGGGTCCCTGCTAGAGTAGAGCAAATAGACCAGGGAGAGACCAGGCAGGGTCCTCCAGAGAGACCAGAGACCAGAGAGAGAGGAGAAAAAGAAGAGAGAGAGGGGAGAGAGAGAAAGGAGATGGAGTACAATGCAGACAGAGAGGAGGGGAGAGAGGAGAAGGAGAGGAGAGAGAGGGGAGAGGAGGGAGGAGAGAGAGAGGAGAGAGAACATACCTATTGGAGTCTACAGATTCTTCGGAAGCAGCAGAACTTCAGATCATAGAACACATCCTACATGACAAGGAGCACATCCTAGATGACAAGGAACACAGTCTAGAAATGTTGTTTTATGTGTTTAGGTTTGGTTGATGAAAAGCCAAAAAAATGAAGATATCCTACCAACCACCACAACATTAACTCAATTTATTCCAGACTAGAGACCAGTAACCTACAGTGCTGTAACAGAAGTATTAGCTGCTGGAAAACATATTGTGAATCAGTGAAATATAATAAGCTAGCTTCTAAGAAACAGTGCAGATAATTATGATGATGGAGAGGATGATGAAGATAGGTATAATGACAGATGGGAGTGATGATGAGCCAGTCCTCGTAAACCTAGTCAGCTGTTCCCCTGCTCTGGGGTTTGCACTAGACAGTCTAGAGATTAGGCCCTCCAGCAGGCCCCCCTCACCCCCCCTAGCCCCCCAGAGCCAGGCCCTCCAGCCCACCCCCTAAATCCCCCACCCCCCCAGAACCGGCCCCTACCCCCCAGAACCAGGCCCTGCAGCCCAGCCCCTGATCCTGGGATGGTGTAGAGGAGGAGGGGGTCCCAGCTGGAGCATCATCCATCATAGTGTCTGACTCCTCCAGCAGTGTTGAAAAGACCCTGGTTATCATTCACCCCTGACATGGCCATCGATGTGCCCCCAGCACACACACACACACACACACACACACACACACACACACACACACACACACACACACACACACACACACACACTACAGTCACTCCAACTGTCACGTTCCTCTTGTCATCAACCCCATCGAACACTCATTTCCATCCATCACGCCCCCACCACACACACACACTCATACACACAGAGAACACACAAATTCATACACACACATTTGCCAAAAGGCTCAACAGATGGGTATTTCTTAGCCTGTTAAATTTTGTGTGTTTAACTATTTTCACCTCAAAATCGCTTTCAACACGGACCAATTGCATGTCTCAAAATACATCAGGGTCATATTGGAGGAAAACACTTACAGATAATCCAGTACTGATCTCTGAGGTGCTGAACTCTGAGGTGCTGATCTCTGAGGTGCTGAACTCTGAGGTGCTGAGCTCTAAGGTGCTGAACTCTGAGGTGCTGATCTCTGAGGTGCTGAGCTCTGAGGTGCTGAGCTCTGAGGTGCTGATCTCTGAGGTGCTGATCTCTGAGGTGCTGAGCTCTGAGGTGCTGATCTCTGAGGTGGAGCTGATCTCTGAGGTGCTGAGCTCTGAGGTGCTGATCTCTGAGGTGCTGATCTCTGAGGTGCTGAGCTCTGAGGTGGAGCTGATCTCTGAGGTGGAGCTGATCTCTGAGGTGCTGATCTCTGAGGTGCTGAACTCTGAGGTGCTGAACTCTGAGGTGCTGAACTCTGAGGTGCTGATCTCTGAGGTGGAGCTGATCTCTGATACCCCCTTTCCACCAAAGTGAACCGGGAGCTAGTTGGGAGCTGGTGCTACAGCCGGTTCAGAGCTGGTTCAATTTGCGAGCCTTCTAAGAACCGGTTTGCTTTTCCACAGGCTAAAGAGCCACCACAGAGCCACTTCATTACGTCACTGTATACGTCTCATCTTTCCCAGCAACGCTAGCGCGGCAGCGCCAAACACAAAGCAGAGCCTGTCTAAAGGATGTTTATCAATCCGAAGAACGCTAAGAACACAAGGTAAAGATGCGTGTTTTCTTGCTTACAGAGCAATATCCTGGATTCGCAGCAGTATGACAACACTGGCATTATCAGCGCAACATTTTATAAAATGTTGCTGTATCGTGCTTGTGTATTACATTTGTGTTAAATATAGGCTCAATAGCTCATAAAATTTGTGTTTGTCATTTCACTCATTTGATAAGATTATAATAAAACGCAGCAACTATTGTCTGCACTGCACTGCGATGCTAGCTAGGTTATCGAAAAGTCGGAGCAAGTTTACAAATTAGCAGTTTCATCAATAAAATGAGCACATTTTCAGAAACTACACTGCCCACTTCTCATTACATTTTATTTCAGATACTGATTTACAAGTACAGTTTAGCTGAAATATGAATGGTAAAAACTTAGAGCAATGGCGGTCACAGGATTCTGTTTGTCTTGTTGGTCACGGTAACCCCGCCCCAAGCGGTTATTACTTGGTTCCCAATCTAGCCCAGCTCCGAAGTGGTGCTATTTGCGAACCACGTATGAACCACTTATGAACCACTTTTCGGGTTCTCAGTCTTTCGAAAGAACTGGTTCGCGATTAAGCACCGGCTCTGAACCGGCACCCAAAATGCGTTGGTGGAAAACTCCCAGAAAAACTCACTAGAGGAGAAAAAATGTAAGAAACCTTGGAAGGAGCACTTCATTGAGATCCTCCAGAGACGGCTGGTGAAAGAGAGGTGCAGAACACAGGCCAAACATAGTCATACAAGCAGTGAAGTGTTAATGGCTGTTGAGAACCAAAATCCACTGTTCAACTTGGATCAGAGTAAATGTCAGTGTAAGCAGAGGTAGCCACAGGACTGGGGACTGTGACCGGCGCAGCATCACAGGCCGGAGGGTGAGGAAAGGGACCAGGAACTCACGGTCGTCATTCATGGAGACGGGAGAATTAGAGAATGCCAGGAGCAGCTAATAGCTCTGGATAAGAGTGTCTGCTAAATGACTAAATGTAATAGTTACCGTAATATTAGAATGAGGTCCCCACCGGTCCAGTGTGGACTACTGCAGCAATTTAGCAGAGCAAAAAGAGTATTTGATGCAGCCCTCACACAGCCCACCCTTGTAGGTCACACAGCCCACCCTTTCACATGGTGTTACTATGGCCGCGGAAACTGGGGGTGCTGAGGGTGCTGCAGCACCCCCTGCTGACAGCATATCATTTCAAATGATATAACTTGAAAATCCACCAACGTGGAACGGCCCTGCAACATTAAGCCCCCCGCCCCAGCACCCCCCTGATAAAGGATGTCTCCGCAGCTATGCCCACACCACCAACTGGAACAAGGGAGAGAGGAATTCTGGGCTAGTCTGGCCCAAACCCTTAGTGCTGCCTCCCTCACCGCCCTCACCGCCCTCACCCCCCACCGCCCTCACCGCCCTTCTCCCTCACCCCCCTCCTCCCAGCACCCATCCCTCCCTGTAACCCTCTCCTCCCAACCCCCCTCCTTCATCGTGCCACCCCCCAGCCTCGCCCCAGCCTCCCCCGAAGCCTCCCCCAAAGCCTCCCCGAAACCTCCCCCAGACCCCCCGCTGGGTAGAAGCCACCCAGGGAGCAGCAGAGAGCAGAGCTGATGCCCTCCAGATTCTCCTCTGGCATTTGGCTGAAGAGCTTGAAAAATGCTGTGTGCGTGTGTGTGTGCGTAATGAGTGTTGGACGTTCCGTGTGTACTTTGGCTGCCAATGCACCGTGTGTGTGTGTGTGTGATTCACAGTTTATAAAACCACGTATATAATCATGGGTCTGTGTGTGTGTCATAGGTGGGCGAAGTGTTACTGGGGGGGGGGTCTGCGGGTAGAAGCGATCTGGTGCAGATGTCCTGTAACAGAGCCAGTTGAAAGGCTGCTGGTGTGTGTGTGAGTGTGTGTATCACGGTTGTGTGTGTGTAACAATTGTGAGTGTGTGTCAGGGTTGTGTGTGTGTATCACGGTTGTGTGCGTGTAACAATTGTGAGTGTGTATCAGGGTTGTGTGTGTGTAACAATTGTGAGTGTGTGTCAGGGTTGTGTGAGTGTGTGTCAGGGTTGTGTGAGTGTGTGTCAGGGTTGTGTGTGTCAGGGTTGTGTGAGTGTGTGTCAGGGTTGTGTGTGTTACGGGGAAGTGCGTCGGAGGCCTGGCCCACGCGCCGACCTCGCCTGAATGGACGGAATTCAAGATGGCTGCAGAGACAAGAGCCTGCGTGCAGACTGAGGACAATGTGCCCTCTCTCCTTCCCTCTCTCTCTCTGTCTGTCTCTCTCCCTCTCGCTCTGTTTCTCTCCTACCCTCTCTCTCTCTGTATCCCCCCCCTCTCCCTCTCGCTCTGTTTCTCTTGTTCCCTCTCTTTCTCTGTCTCCCCCCTCTCTCCGCTTAGCTCTCTCTCTGTTTCCCTCTTTCTGTCTCCCCTTCTCTCCTCTCTCTTTCCTTCCCTCTCCCCCCCTATCTCTATCTCTCATCTCATGTTCTCTCTCACTTTTTCCCTCCAGTGTGTCTCTATCTTGGGCACCAGCGTCTCATGGCTGGGGTCTGCTTCATGTCTGCAGCAGTTGCAGGCTGCAGGCTCATCCTGATGCCAGGCTTCTGCAGGCCACGAAGGACAACTCTGAACATAACAGAAAGAACAAAACACAAAGGAGTGGCCACAAGCTCTCTCCCTCTCTCTTTCTCTCTCTCTCTCTCTCTCTCTCTCTCTCTCTCTCTCTCTCTCTCTCTCTCTCTCTCTCTCTCTCTCTCTGCCTGTCTCTCTCTCTCTGTTTCTCTTTCTCTCTCTCTGCTTCACATTAGGAAACACTAGTCCACCAGAGAGAGAGGCATGAGTGGAGAGGAAGAGAGATGGAGAAAAGAGATAGCAAGAGAAAGAGAGAGTGAAAGAAAGAGAAACCGAGAAAGAGAGAAAGACAGAGAGAACAGGAAGAGGAGGGGGAAGTGGTAATGTTCTGATTGATGTATTGATCAGCTGTCTGCAGTCTTGCCCTGGTTAGCATCAGACATGTGTGCCCTCTCAGGGGAGACTCCCCAGGCCTCCAGAGGACCCCAGAGTATCCCACCATCCCCCTCTGGCCCGTCTACCGTATGACCACCACAGAGGAAGACAGAGGCAGACTATTGCTGCTCAACACCTGTCACACAAACCACACCAAGCTTAGACACATCTTCTGCTAAGCAGCCCACATAGACCACACAGCCTATATACACCCATATATGTATATTGTTTGTATATTTATTAAATGGGTATATAGGTGGCATACATTGACATTCTACAGGTGAACCTTATGACAGCTGGATTAGGGATATTACTGCTCATCCACATGGATGATCAGTAAACACCAGAAATAATTAACATTCAATTCACCGCATCCCTACTGAAAAGTATCCACTTGATATTATATATATTATATTGTCTTGCTGCTAGTTAGGTTGCTATCCATATCTGGATGGAATCACACTGAATGCATGCCCACTGCTGCATGCCCACCCCGCTACCTGCTGCATGCCCAACCAGCTACATGCTGCATGCCCACCCAGCTACATGCTGCATGCCCACCCCGCTACCTGCTGCATGCCCACCCCGCTACCTGCTGCATGCCCACCCCGCTACCTGCTGCATGCCCACCCCGCTACCTGCTGCATGCCCAACCAGCTACATGCTGCATGCCCACCCAGCTACATGCTGCATGCCCACCCCGCTGCATGCCCACCCCGCTACATGCTGCATGCCCACCCCGCTACCTGCTGCATGCCCACCCCGCTACATGCTGCATGCCCACCCCGCTACATGCTGCATGCCCACCCCGCTACCTGCTGCATGCCCACCCCGCTACATGCTGCATGCCCACCCAGCTACATGCTGCATGCCCACCCCGCTGCATGCCCACCCCGCTACATGCTGCATGCCCACCCCGCTACCTGCTGCATGCCCAACCAGCTACATGCTGCATGCCCACCCAGCTACACACTGCATGCCCACCCCACTACCTGCTGCATGCCCACCCCGCTACATGCTGCATGCCCACCCCGCTACATGCTGCATGCCCACCCCGCTACATGCTGCATGCCCACCCAGCTACCTGCTGCATGCCCACCCCGCTACATGCTGCATGCCCACCCAGCTACATGCTGCATGCCCACCCAGCTACCTGCTGCATACCCACCCCGCTACATGCTGCATGCCCACCCCGCTACATGCTGCATGCCCACCCCGCTGCATGCCCACCCCGCTACATGCTGCATGCCCACCCAGCTACATGCTGCATGCCCACCCAGCTACATGCTGCATGCCCACCCAGCTACATGCTGCATGCCCACCCCGCTACCTGCGATCTTCTTTCCCTCATCCTCA
This sequence comes from Hypomesus transpacificus, assembly GCF_021917145.1. Classification (NCBI taxonomy): domain Eukaryota; kingdom Metazoa; phylum Chordata; class Actinopteri; order Osmeriformes; family Osmeridae; genus Hypomesus; species Hypomesus transpacificus. The sequence continues at coordinate 1,804,543 of NC_061061.1, read as the reverse complement.
ATATCAGGGCTGTCATCTGGGTTTGATTATCCGCTCACTTCTATCAGCACAGCCTATCATCCTGCTGCTGTGCCTTTAAATATGTTTCTCCCCCGGTTTAGTTTGTCCATTCTACCACCGTGCGCAACCCTCCACCTACCCATCGGCGCGGTGGCTTGGTTTCCGGCCTCCTCGGCTTGTCTGGCTGGGTCGCCGGCCGCCACCAGTGTCTGGACTCCATGGGGGGATTTCATCTTCGGCTCCTGATTTCATCTTCGGCTATTGATCATTGATTTCCCCATGGTGTGTAAGCGCCAAGCACCTGATGTTAATACTATCATCTTTTGTAAAATAAACATCACTTCACTCATTCCCTGGTCTCTCCTGATTGAACTGAAAGTTTGCCAAAAAACTTAAACTTGAAATGTATTTTTGGAAAACTGGCATAACTAGCTTGCTGTAAATACGGTCCGAGGATTTTTCAAGTGAACCATTGTTCAGCAAGTAATTATTCAAGACCAGTTTGTTCACCTCAACATCCACAATCAGATCTGTGATTACTCATTTGTTTAAAGACATTTCCTGTTGATTGTCCCGTTGTAAAAAAGCAATAAAAAAGGTGTATGGCCAGACAGCCCAGGGGTTGTGCTAGTCAACGGCACAAGGTGCAACCCACGGATGTTTCCACACCCGCTCATGGTTCATAGCTTCAATATGAAACACACAAGGAATGTGAGGGAAGGAGGGTGGGGGGCTAGAGGCGGAGGAAGGGAGAGGGAGAAAAGGGAGAGGAAGGAGAGGGAAAGAGAGAGCGATGGAGAAAGAGGGATAGGGAGAAGAGGGAGAAGAGGGGAACATAGAGAAGAGGGAGAGAGGGAGGGGAAGAGGGGGAAAGAAGGAGACACAGAGCAGCAGTGTTGTCTGTGCGTAGGGGTGTTGCTTGCTAGGTCCAGGGTGGTGGGTGTAGCAGCGTAGATTAGGGAGAAACATTATCTCTCCAGCCCAGCGTCCAGGGCTTGTTTCTGGGCTGGTTGACCCAGGGAGCCCCTGGCTGGAGCAGCATGTTCTGAGGACCCTCCTCTGGGGAACAAGGGAGCTGATTGTTGCATACAGGGTGACTCTCTATCTCCTTGCCCTGCTCCCATCTTGCCCTGTTCCCATATGCTCCTCGTCGCCTCCTTCCTTTTGCCCCTCCTCTCCTCGCCTCCTTCCTTCCTCTCCTTCTCCTCCGCGCCTCCTCCCTTCTGCCCCTCATCGCCTCCTCCCTTCTGCCCCTCCTCGCCTCCTCCCTTCTGCCCCTCATCGCCTCCTCCCTTCTGCCCCTCATCGCCTCCTCCCTTCTGCCCCTCCTCGCCTCCTTGCATCCTTCCTTCTGCCCCTCCTTGCATCCTTCCTTCTGCCCCTCCTCGCCTCCTTCCTTCTGCCCCTCCTTGCATCCTTCCTTCTGCCCCTCCTCGCCTCCTTCCTTCTGCCCCTCCTCGCCTCCTTCCTTCTGCCCCTCCTCGCCTCCTTCCTTCTGCCCCTCCTTGCATCCTTCCTTCTGCCCCTCCTCGCCTCCTTCCTTCTGTCCCTCCTCGCCTCCTTCCTTCTGCCCCTTCTCGCCTCCTTCCTTCTGCCCCTCCTTGCATCCTTCCTTCTGCCCCTCCTCGCCTCCTTCCTTCTGCCCCTCCTCGCCTCCTTCCTTCTGCCCCTCCTCGCCTCCTCCCTTCTGCCCCTCCTTGCATCCTTCCTTCTGCCCCTCCTCGCCTCCTTCCTTCTGCCCCTCCTCGCCTCCTCGCCTCCTTCCTTCTGCCCCTCCTCGCCTCCTTCCTTCTGCCCCTCCTCTCATCCTTCCTTCTGACCCTCCTCGCCTCCTTCCTTCTGCCCCTCCTCGCCTCCTCCCTTCTGCCCCTCTTCGCCTCCTTCCTTCTGCCCCCACTCACCTCCTCCCTTCCTCTTCTTATCTTCCTCGCCTCCTTCCTCTCCTTCCTCTCTTCGCCTCCTTCCTTCCTCTCCTTCTCCTTCTCGCCTCCTTCCTTCCTCTTCTACTCTTCACCCCCTACTTTCTCCTCCCCTCTGTCCCTCCTCCTCCTCCTCCTCCTCCTCCTCTCTCCCCCATTGCCGTTCTAACAACATGCTGTCCATTTCCCTCCCACAATGGACCCGTTGAGAGCGATATTTAGAGTCCCATAAAAACATTATTGTCCGGCTCCTGGGATCATTTATCCACTCAGACAAAACCAAAATGTTAACCCCCTGGTCTTTCCAAAGCACATATTTCAAATTCTGCCCCCCCCGCCCCCTGCCCCCCGCCTCCAGGACTGCCCCCCGCCCTCGTGCCCCCCTGGCTGAGCCGCTGTGCCCACGCCATCTCTACAAGCCGGCACTCGCACAATAGGTATGTGACTGGATGGCTGGCAACATGCCGACAGACACTGTCCAGTAAAACCACAACATCAGAGTGTCCTTTGTTCTTGAGTACATCACCACCATCATCATCATCAGGGCTGAAAAGCCCTCTCTATTTCTCTCTCTCTCTTTTTATTGTTCAATGCAGAACCACTTTATATGATTCTCCTGCCTGTCTGTCTGCCTGCCTGTGTGCCTACCTGTGTGTTTGTCTGCCTACCTGTCTGTGTGTCTGCCTGGCTCCTTCCCCCTCTGTTCTGTCCCTTGTGTATACGTGGGCAAGGTCGTGGCAGTCTATTAACCATATTAAAACCTGCCCATTATGGTAATGGGGAGCCCTAATGCAAGCTCAGGTTGCCTAGCGCCCATCAATTAGCCCTGATGAAGCCTGACGAGCCAAGAGAGGCTGCTCGGGTCATGCTGACCTCTGACCTGTCCAACACAGGGGAGCAGTGTGGCTGTGCTGCTCTAGTCAGCCTGCAGGCTGACCTCTGACCTGTCCAACACAGGTGAGCAGTGTGGCTGTGCTGCTCTGGTCAGCCTGCATGCTGACCTCTGACCTGTCCAACACAGGTGAGCAGTGTCTGTGAGTGTGTGTGTGTGTGGGGGGGGGTGTGAGTTAATATGTGTGTATGAGTGTGTGGGTGTGTGAGTATGTGTGGGGGGGCAGGGGTGTGTGAAAACAACACGCTGTCGGACTCTGGTTCGGTATCATATGATAACATGTGAAACAACACGCTGTCGGACTCTGGTTCGGTACCATATGATAACATGTGAAACAATACGCTGTCTGACTCTGGTTCGGTACCATATGATAACATGTGAAACAACACGCTGTCGGACTCTGGTTCGGTACCATATGATGACATGTGAAACAACACGTTGTCGGACTCTGGTTCGGTACCATATGATAACATGTGAAACAATACGCTGTCTGACTCTGGTTCGGTACCATATGATAACATGTGAAACAACACGCTGTCGGACTCTGGTTCGGTACCATATGATAACATGTGAAATCATCTAATAACATGTGGTACCATGTAATATTCCTAACCAGCATTTCATTGCATTTAACTCTACAACTGTTTGCGTCCGATGGAAGTCTTTTTAGCCTGACCCTAATCTTCAACCTAGCAAGGTGTGTGTGTGTGTAGTGTGTTATGCAGCAGAGCATGATAAAAGGATGCTGGACCTGGGGTGCGGCCATTGTTACAATGTTGATGATGTCATTCTCAGCATCATGTAGACGTCAACAGAACAGCCATGCTGAACACTTCCTCCAGTCAGCAGAACAGCCATGCTGAACACTTCCTCCAGCCAGCAGAACAGCCATGCTGAACACGTCCTCCAGTCAGCAGAACAGCCATGCTGAACACTTCCTCCAGTCAGCAGAACAGCCATGCTGAACACTTCCTCCAGTCAGCAGAACAGCCATGCTGAACACTTCCTCCAGTCAGCAGAACAGCCATGCTGAACACTTCCTCCAGCCAGCAGAACAGCCATGCTGAACACTTCCTCCAGTCAGCAGAACAGCCATGCTGAACACTTCCTCCAGTCAGCAGAACAGCCATGCTGAACACTTCCTCCAGTCAGCAGAACAGCCATGCTGAACACTTCCTCCAGTCAGCAGAACAGCCATGCTGAACACTTCCTCCAGCCAGCAGAACAGCCATGCTGAACACTTCCTCCAGTCAGCAGAACAGCCATGCTGAACACTTCCTCCAGTCAGCAGAACAGCCATGCTGAACACTTCCTCCAGCCAGCTGAACAGCCATGCTGAACACTTCCTCCAGCCAACAGAACAGCCATGCTGAACACTTCCTCCAGCCAACAGAACAGCCATGCTGAACACTTCCTCCAGCCAACAGAACAGCCATGCTGAACACTTCCTCCAGCCAACAGAACAGCCATGCTGAACACTTCCTCCAGCCAACAGAACAGCCATGCTGAACACTTCCTCCAGTCAGCAGAACAGCCATGCTGAACACTTCCTCCAGTCAGCAGAACAGCCATGCTGAACACTTCCTCCAGTCAGCAGAACAGCCATGCTGAACACTTCCTCCAGTCAGCAGAACAGCCATGCTGAACACTTCCTCCAGCCAGCTGAACAGCCATGCTGAACACTTCCTCCAGCCAGCTGAACAGCCATGCTGAACACTTCCTCCAGCCAGCTGAACAGCCATGCTGAACACTTCCTCCAGCCAACAGAACAGCATGTTGTTATTATAAAATAATAATGATTCATTATTAATGATTATAAATAAAAATAACAGTCGTAGAAAATATTGATGCTTATTGTGTTACAATGGTATGGTGGCTCATCCTGGTTGTTGGTGACCCCCCCCTTCGCCGCTACTCCCCCCCCCCCCCTGCCGCCGCCATCTCTTCCATCGGAAGCATTTTCTCCTCTCTCACACACAAACACACACACATTCTCCTTTCATCCCCTACAGAGGACAAACCTCAGTCCCATCTCTCTGCTCATACATATTCATGACCTCTTATAAATATCTGATGGCCGAGACACGCACTCACTACAGCTGTAAGCTGAGCGCAGCGTGGAACGCTACACACACACACCCTCATACACACACACACACTCTCACTCTCTAACACACCCTCACACACACACACTCTCACTCTCTAACACACCCTCACACATAAACACACACCCTCACACACTCACAACAATACACACACACCCTCCCTCGCACACTCACAACAATACACACACACTCTCTCTCAAACACACACAACACTGGTCTTCTCTCTCACACACACGTGCTGTTGGGGCCTGTGGATAACATCAGCTCTGTGGCAGGGGATCGCTGCGGCTTCATTAAAGCAGGAATGGAGCCGCTAAATGAGAGAGGAATCCTTAAGTGCTGGATTTACCTTCACTGTGACGCCTTGCACTGTCACAGGGGCCAGGGGAGACACACTACTCACACACTACTCACACTACTCACACTCCACCCACACACTCCCCTCACACACTCCACACATACTTCAAACACACTCCAATCACACTGGATGGGTATGGGTATAGCTCAATGGTAGAACATGCGGATGGGTATAGCTCAGTGGTAGAACATGGGGATGGGTATAGCTCAGTGGTAGAACATGGGGATGGGTATAGCTCAGTGGTAGAGCATGGGGATGGGTATAGCTCAGTGGTAGAACATGGGGATGGGTATAGCTCAGTGGTAGAACATGGGGATGGGTACAGCTCAGTGGTAGAGCATGGGGATGGGCATAGCTCAGTGGTAGAACATGGGGATGGGTATAGCTCAGTGGTAGAACATGGGGATGGGTATAGCTCAGTGGTAGAACATGGGGATGGGTATAGCTCAGTGGTAGAACATGGGGATGGGTATAGCTCAGTGGTAGAACATGGGGATGGGTATAGCTCAGTGGTAGAGCATGGGGATGGGTATAGCTCAGTGGTAGAACATGGGGATGGGTATAGCTCAGTGGTAGAACATGGGGATGGGTATAGCTCAGTGGTAGAACATGGGGATGGGTATAGCTCAGTGGTAGAGCATGGGGATGGGTACAGCTCAGTGGTAGAACATGGGGATGGGTACAGCTCAGTGGTAGAACATGGGGATGGGTATAGCTCAGTAGTAGAACATGGGGATGGGTATAGCTCAGTGGTAGAACATGGGGATGGGTATAGCTCAGTGGTAGAACATGGGGATGGGTACAGCTCAGTGGTAGAACATGGGGATGGGAATACTGCCCTGCAAAAGCTAAGCGCAGTAACTACGCAAAACGTGAAACTGAGAGATGATTTCTAAGTTCTTTGACTATCCAGCGAGATGTGTTGTAGGTAGATTAGTGGTAGTGCACTGATTGAACATATATTGATGAAGTGATATTTATTAATTAAAAAACACAGCCACAGATTTGACCCATGACCCCAAAATGCAGATACTTCACTCTGTCTTTGGATTTCCTTAAATAGCTACACAGGTAATGCAGAAGATAAGTGCAGTAACTACAATGTTGTTTTCCAGTTTTCTTTGTAATTTCAGTAAAACAAACGATTTTGACTATTTTAATATTTTGTAAATGTATTTAATAGGGCTGTCAAACTATTAAAATATTTATTCACGATTAATCACATTAATGGCATAGTTAACTCGCGATTAATCACACATTTTTTATCTATTCTAAATGTCCCTTGATTTCTTTTTGTCCCATAATTTTTTCTAATACGACAAATTCAACGAAAAAACACACAAATCACTTTGGTCTTGTCAATGGAACCATTTGGCAACTTTTTAAAAGTAAACTTTCCATTCAGAAACTTATTGGCATCCATTTTGGCGTCTCGCGTTCGCCATCCACTAAAAACGTAATGTTAGCCTACTGCTCTTTAGCCCCAAACAAGTGTGTGTGGCGTGCCTGTTGTTTTGTTTCCGGTATAGCTAGATCCGGTGTGGTGATGTCGTTTTTCTAACCTCAGTTGTTGTTGCAACAGCATGTGAAAAAAACTACAACGTTTGCTAGGCCAATAGGAACGTTAATCTTGCGATAAAATAATTAACGCCGTAAATAACGAGTTTAACTGACAGCACTAATTATTACCATTTGCTACACAACATAATCCACAAAGAGCAGTGCAGAGTTAAGTGTAGATGTCCTGATGTATGAAGGTCTCTCCCCTTCAAGCTACCCAGTGTGATGCTCCGCTCTCAGAGGAGGAGCCAGGAGCAGAATCTGAAAACAGGAGGGCCACGCTCCTCGTCTCCAGATTAAAAAGGTGATATGCACACCTCCCTATCTCTGCTGGTCTGCTGCTGGATGTCTAATCACCTGCCTGGCACTGATACTGAGAGAGAGGGGGGGGGGCAGAGAGAGAGAGAGAGACAGAGAGAGACAGAGAGAGATAGAGAGGGAGGGAGAGAGACATAGAGACAGAGAGAGAGAGAGACATAGAGACAGAGAAACAGAGAGAGAGAGAGAGAGAGAGAGAGAGAAGGGTGAGAAGTACTGTAGAAAGAGAAAGAGAAACAGAGAGAGAGGAGAATATGAGAGAGAGAGAGAGAGAGAGAGAGAGAGAAAGAGAGAATAAGAGAGAGAGAGAATTTGAGAGAGAGAACAAGAGAAGAGAATAAGAGAGAGAGAGGAGAGAGACTGAGAGAGATACACGCGCACAATCTGGGAATCAAATGGCTGAGACCAGGGTGTTTTCAGTCGAGCAGAGATACAGCGACCAGGGTGACATTCAGAGGTGATGGGGACCACAGCCTCCGCAGGACCGTGGAGGAACACCAGGGTTCTACTGAGGAAAGTTCTGCTGAGGAAGGTTCTGCTGAGGAAGGTTCTGCTGAGGAAGGTTCTACTGAGGAAGGTTCTCCTGAGGAAGGTTCTGCTGGGGTCTCATGGCTCCCGATCCAGCTCCCTACAAACATTAGAACTGCTGATGCAGGCAGGACGGACATTTTTGCTTCGTTCTCAAGAATATCTTTGTTCTGTTTCCAATACAAATAGAAGAAAATTTAAATATTGCTACCTTCTCCAGTGGGCTGAGCCTGTGTGTGTGTGTGTATGTGTGTGTTTGAACTCAAAGGAAAGCAGAGGATGTATATACCCTGTGGACTACACAACACACTAACCCTGACCCTGGCCCAATACCATAAGAGAGGAGGAGGAGAAGGAAGTACAGAAGAGAGATCTGGAATGATGGGAGGATGAGAATAAGAGGATAAGCAGTGAAGGGGAGAGAGAAATAGAAAGAGGAGACATATGAGATTGCGAGTGGGGGAGAGTGAAGAGGAGAGTGGGGGTGTCTGGTCAGAGTGAAGAGGAGAGTGGGGGTGTCTGGTCAGAGTGAAGAGGAGAGTGGGGGTGTCTAGTCAGAGTGAAGAGGAGAGCAGGAGAGAGGGAGACTGGAGAGAGCGGGAGAGAGAGAGCAGGAGAGAGAGGGAGACTGTAGAGAGAGGGAGACTGGAGAGAGCGGGAGAGAGAGAGCAGGAGAGAGAGGGAGACTGGAGAGAGCGGGAGAGAGAGAGCAGGAGAGAGAGGGAGACTGTAGAGAGAGGGAGACTGGAGAGAGCGGGAGAGAGAGAGCAGGAGAGAGAGGGAGACTGGAGAGAGCGGGAGAGAGAGAGCAGGAGAGAGAGGGAGACTGTAGAGAGAGGGAGACTGGAGAGAGCGGGAGAGAGAGAGCAGGAGAGAGAGGGAGACTGGAGAGAGCAGGAGAGTGAGAGAGCAGGAGAGTGAGAGAGCAGGAGAGAGGGAGACTGGAGAGAGCAGGAAAGTAAGAGAGCAGGAGAGAGAGAGGGAGACTGGAGAGAGTGGGAGAGAGAGAGCAGGAGAGAGAGGGAGACTGGAGAGAGCGGGAGAGAGAAAGCAGGAGAGAGAGGGAGACTGTAGCGAGCAGGAGAGTGAGAGAGCAGGAGAGAGAGAGACTGGAGAGAGCAAGAGAGGGAGCAGGAGAGAGAGAGCAGGAGAGAGAGGGAGACTGGAGAGAGTGGGAGAGAGAGAGCAGGAGAGAGAAGGAGATTGGAGAGAGCGGGAGAGAGAGAGCAGGAGAGAGAGGGAGACTGCAGAGAGCAGGAGAGTGAGAGAGCAGGAGAGAGAGAGACTGGAGAGAGCAAGAGAGAGAGAGACTGGAGAGAGCAGGAGAAAGAGAGAGAGAGAGCAGGAGAAAGAGAGAGAGAGCAGGAGAAAGAGAGAGAGAGCAGGAGAAAGAGAGAGACTAGAGAGAGCAGGAGAGAGAGAGCAGGAGAAAGAGAGAGAGACTAGAGAGAGCAGGAGAGAGAGAGCAGGAGAAAGAGAGAGAGAGCAGGAGAGAGAGAGCAGGAGAAAGCGAGAGAGAGAGAGAGCAGGAGAGACACTGCGTCTCATTAGTCATGCTGTTCATCTCTCCTCCCACACCTCCACATCCCACAGCCCCCAGCCCGGCTACCAGCCAGGCCCTCCCCCTCCCTCCTTTCCTCCCTCCCCCCTGCATCCCCTTCCAGCCCCCATAATCACGCCTGCAATCACAGCCACTAATTAGGTTAATTAATTTGTCTTGGGCCTTGTAGGAACTTGGCTGATGAGGCAGCCATAATAGCCGCAGCACTGGGGCCCCTCGTAAAAGAGAGGGGGGAGAGAAAGAGAAAAGAGAGAGGAGAGAAAAGAGACATAAGGGGGGAGAGAAAGGGAGACAGGAGAGAGGAAAGAGAGAGCAGAGACAGGGAGACAAGAGAGAAGGGGGAGAGAGGAAAGAGGAAAGAGAGGGTGTGTCTGTCCCACCCTAAAACAGGCAGGACCAGAAAACAAGACATCCCCGCTCACCCCTCCTCCTCTCTTCCCCTCTACTTCCTCTTCCTCCCTCCTCTCTTCCCCTCTACTTCCTCTTCCTCCCTCCTCTCTTCCCTTCTACTTCCTCTTCCTCCCCTCCTCACCCATCTTGTCCTCCTCTCGCCCTCTCTTCCTCCTCTCCTTTCATCTAATCCTCCTCTGAAACTGGAGAGGGTTTTAAGAGGAGGACGGGGTATTAAAGGCTGGAGGGAGTTTTAGAGGCTGTAGAGAGGGGGTATTAGAGGCTGTAGAGAGGGGGTATTAGAGGCTGGAGAGGGGGTATTAGAGGCTGGAGAGGGGGTATTAGAGGCTGTAGAGAGGGGGTATTAGAGGCTGGAGAGGGGGTATTAGAGGCTGTAGAGAGGGGGTATTAGAGGCTGGAGAGGGGGTATTAGAGGCTGTAGAGAGGGGGTATTAGAGGCTGGAGAGGGGGTATTAGAGGCTGTAGAGAGGGGGTATTAGAGGCTGTAGAGAGGGGGTATAAGAGGCTGGAGAGGGGGTATTAGAGGCTGGAGAGGGGGTATTAGAGGCTGGAGTGAATGTAGAATCATCACATCACAATCAACTATCCATAAGAAGAGATGAACCCACTCTGATTAACACTGGGATCTGATTACAGCAATCACCCAGAGTACACCCTGGCCTGACACACATACATACACACACCACATACACAAACATGAATACACACACACGTACACACACCATTTACACAAACACACACATACATGAATACACACACACACCACATCCACAAACGCACATACATACATACACACACAAAAGGACAGGTCAGGTAAAACACAGGTCTGGTAGGTAAAGGACAGGTCTGGTAGGTAAAACACAGGTCTGGTAGGTAAAGGACAGGTCTGGTAGGTAAAGGACAGGTCTGGTAGGTAAAGGACAGGTCTGGTAAAGGACAGGGCAGGTAAAGGACAGGGCAGGTAAAGGACAGGGCAGGTAAAGGACAGCTTTTGCAGGTAAAGGACAGGTTTGGCAGGTAAAGGACAGGTCTGTGAGTAGAGTGCAACGAACATGTTCCCATGATGGACTGATGCTGTTGCCCATACAGAAGGGGGTTCCCTCACACACACCCTCACACACCCCCTCACACCCCTACACACCCCCTCACACCCCTACACACCCCCTCACACCCCTACACACCCCCTCACACCCCCTCACACACACCCCTTCACACCCCTACACACCCCCTCACACACACCCCTTCACACCCCCTCACACACACCCCTTCACACCCCCTCACACCCCCTCACACACACCCTCACACACACCCACACACCCCTTCACACCCTCTCACACACCCTCTCACACCCCCCTACACCCCCCCTCACACACCCCCCTACACCCCCCCCCTACACACCCCTCTACCCCCCACATTTCATCCACCTCACACTAATCCTCACCTCACACTAATCCTCACATCCTCCTAGACCACTAACTCACCACACCCATCTAACCCCCATCTACCCCACCCCACCTATTTCTACCCCCCTCACCCCCCCCCCCCCCCCCCCCCCGGCTCCCCCTGGGCCATCCTGCCCCCTGCAGTGCTGCCCCCTAACCCCCTGGAGGTTTGCTGCTTGAGTAGGGGAGCAGTGTGTGTGTGTGTGTGTGTGTGCATTGGGTTGGGTGAGGGCCCCATCATGATTTAGGCTCCCATGCTAATTTAATCAATTCGAGTACCAGCCCTGTGGCTCATTAGAGGCAATTTGAAGGGGGCTCGGTGATCCTACCTCCAAACATAGATACACACACACATGCACAATCACATACACACACGCATTCATGCACAATCACATACAAACGCACGCACACACGATCACATGCACACACACACACACACACATCCATATCTTTTAGTGGAAACACAGACACATTCTTATACCCAAACACACACACAGTCACACACATACACAGTCACAGATACACACACACAGCCACACGTAAATACACACAGCCAGAGATGCACACACACACAATCACATGCACAAACATACACATGCACAGATACACTATCAGATGCACACACACACAATCACATGCACAAACTTACACATGCACAGATACACTATCAGATACACACACACACAATCACATGCACAAACTTACACATGCACAGATACACTATCAGATACACACACACACAATCACATGCACAAACATACACATGCACAGATACACTATCAGATGCACACACAGACAATCACATGCACACACTCACTTAAATACATACACAATCACACACAAACATACAAAATCGCACAAACACACAAGATCCATATCCTTGATCCATATCCTTGGAAACACATGCACACATTCTTATACCCAAACACATACACACACATTCCACACACACACCCATTCTTATACCCAAACACACACAGTAACAGATAAACGCACACACACAGATACACACACAGCCAGAGATACACAAACACACACATACACACACAGACACATCAGGGGCACTGTCAGGGTTGTAAAGATTTTTCTTCAGATGTCTTCCCCCTGGCATGAAGACAAAGACCTCCCCCCTCCATCTCTCCCCCCCTCCCCCACTCTCTCCCTTCATCCATTCATCTCTCCCCTCCATCTCTCCCCTTCTTCCTCCCTCCATCTCTCTCGTCCTCCCTCCATCCCTCATCCTTCTTCTCCATCTATCCCATCCTCCTTCCATCTCTCCCTTCATCCATCCATCTCTCCCCTCCATCTCTCCCCTCCTCCCTCCCTCTCTCCCTTCATCCCTCCATCTCTCCCCTCCATCTCTCCTCTCCTCCCTCCCTCTCTCCCTTCAACCCTCCATCTCTCCCCTCCATCTCTCCTCTCCTCCCTGCCTCTCTCCCTTCATCCCTCCTTCTCTCTCCTCTCTCCCTTCCATCCCTCCATCTCTACCCTCCATCTCTCCCGTCCTCCCTCCATCTCTTCTCTCCTCCAACTCTCCCCTCCATCCCTCATCCTTCCCTCCATCTATCCCCTCATCCTTCCATCTCTGCCCTCATCCCTCCATCTCTCCCTTCCTCTATTGACCTTACCCCTCCATCTCTCCCCTCCTCCCTCCATCTCTCCCCTCCTCCTTCTCCTCCATCCCTCATCCTTCCCTCCATCTCTCTCTTCCACCTCAACCAAACAGAAGTTAAGGGAAGAGATTAGAGGGTTCTGCATCAGACGGCCTCTCCTCCTCCCCTCTCCTCCCCTCTGCTCTCCTCCCACCCTCTCCTCCTCCCCTCTCCTCTCCTCCTCTCCTCTGCTCTCCTCCCCTCTGCTCTCCTCTCCCCCTCTCCTCTCCTCCTCCCCTCTCCTCCTCCCCTCTCCTCTCCTCCTCTCCTCTGCTCTCCTCCTCCCCTCTCCTCTCCTCCTCCCCTCTCCTCCTCCCCTCTCCTCTCCTCCTCTCCTCTGCTCTCCTCCCCTCTGCTCTCCTCCTCCCCTCTCCTCTCCTCCTCCCCTCTCCTCCTCCCCTCTCCTCCTCTCCTCTGCTCTCCTCCCCTCTCCTCCTCTGCTCTCCTCCTCTCCTCTGCTCTCATTCTGTCCTCTCTCATGTTAAAGCCGTTCCTCTGGTAACCTTCTGTGTTCATGTTTATGTAAATAGGAACAGAGAGCATTTAACCAGGCTGAGGGTCAGAGTCACACCCCGCAGCCATGACACACACACACACACACAGACACACTGTGACTGGTGACCCTGAGGTTCCTGTGGGTTTGGTGATGGGGGTGGGGCGGCAGAAGGGTTGATGGGCGGGGGATGGGGCGGGGGACGGGGGGGGCAGGATGCCCTGTGAACGTCAGCAAAACCCCTCAAACTCAAACAGATGAATTTGTGTCTATATCTTAAAAATCAGAGGGTCACCCAGCCCCGGCCCCCGGCCGCCAGCCCCCTCATGAAGGAGCAGGGAAACAGAGGCCTGACTGTCTCCGGCCGGATAGAGAAAGTCCCGGATCTACGCACACAGACCTCCGACCCCTCGACCTCCTCACCCCCCCCCCCCCCCCCACGCTCACAGGAAGGAGCACGCAGGATTCTGTGTGACGCACAAAGAGGGAGGGAGATCACTGTGTTGAACAGCTCCAGGATCTGGATGTGGTGTGTTTATAAGCTTGATCTGGATGTGGTGCGTTTATAAGCTTGATGTGGATGTGGTGTGTTTATAAGCTTGATCTGGATGTGGTGTGTTTATAAGCTTGATGTGGATGTGGTGTGTTTATAAGCTTGATCTGGATGTGGTGTGTTTATAAGCTTGATCTGGATGTGGTGTGTTTATAAGCTTGATGTGGATGTGGTGTGTTTATAAGCTTGATCTGGATGTGGTGTGTTTATAAGCTTGATGTGGATGTGGTGTGTTTATAAGCTTGATGTGGATGTGGTGTGTTTATAAGCTTGATGTGGATGTGGTGTGTTTATAAGCTTGATCTGGATGTGGTGTGTTTATAAGCTTGATCTGAATGTGGTGTGTCCCATGTCACCATACACACTGTGACAGTGTTGTTTCCCATGACATGCTGTTTTTCGATGCTTTTCCTCCACCTCTCTCTCTAGCCTGTCCCCTGCTCCACCTCTCTGTAGCCTGTCCCCTCCTCCACCTCTCTCCAGCCTGTCCCCTCCTCCACCTCTCTCTCTAGCCTGTCCCCTCCTCCACCTCTCTGTAGCCTGTCCCCTCCTCCACCTCTCTCTCTAGCCTGTCCCCTCCTCCATCTCTCTCTCCAGCCTGTCCCCTCCTCCACCTCTCTCCATACCCTCTCCCACCCCTCTACAGCCCCTCCTCCAGCCCCTCTCCCCTTCTCCACGTTTCTCTCTCTCCAGCCCCTCCCCTCCTCCACCTCTCTGTCCAGCCCCCGTCTCCCCCTACACCTCTCTCTAGGCCCTGTGACATTTCAGCCTCCCTCCCTGGCTCCCCCCTCCCTGGCTCCCCCCTCCTGCAGATCCCAGGGGAGTCTGATGGATGGGGGCTGTTTATGAAGCTGCTGCCACCAAAGTGATCAATCAAGCCTGCCTCCCTGTGATCTGGCTCCCAGCCTGCAGTCTGCTCTGGACGTGGTCCTGAGACACACACACACGCCTGATCATCTACACACACACATGCCTGATTACACACACCTGATCACACTGACACACCTGATCACACACACACCTGATCACACACACACACACACACACACACACTGACACACCTGATCACACACACACCTGATCACACACACACACACTGACACACCTGATCACACACATACACACTGACACACCTGATCACACACACACACACTGACACAGCTGATCACACACACACACACACACACACACTGACACACCTGATCACACACACACACACTGACACACTTGATCACACACACACACACACACTGACACACCTGATCACACACACACACACACACACACACACTGACACACCTGATCACACACGCACACACTGACACACCTGATCACACACACACACACACTGACACACCTGATCACACACACACACACACACTGACACACCTGATCACACACACACACACACACAGACACACCTGATCACACACACACTGACACACCTGATCACACACACACTGACACACCTGATCACACACACACTGACACACACACTGACACACCTGATCACACACACACACACACACACACACACACTGACACACCTGATCACACACGCACACACTGACACACCTGATCACACACACACACACACTGACACACCTGATCACACACACACACACACACTGACACACCTGATCACACACACACACACACACACTGACACACCTGATCACACACACACTGACACACCTGATCACACACACACTGACACACCTGATCACACACACACTGACACACCTGATCACCTGCACACTAGACACACACTATGGGGTGTAATCAGGGTCAGCGTAGCTGCACACAGGGCGTTCACCGCTCACCTGATCCTGGTGAAGTATGTGTAGGCTACTCTGGAGGGTTGGAGCAAACACCTTACAGTTTGATAGATCATTAGGTGTGCGTATAAACAAGCCTACATTGTGCACATGATATTTGATAAGGCGTGTGTATAGGCAGGGATATGAACACCAGCGTACACCTGCCCTCCTAGACGTGAGCTCTTTGGGCATGGGTCAGCCTACATCAAAGGATCACTGTTTCCAAATTCATTCTTTGCCACGATGAACATCCTCAACACAAAAAGCACAAAGCCGCAGGTCTCTCTTCCCCCAGCAGGTCTCTCTTCCCCCAGCAGGTCTCACTTCCCCCAGCAGGTCTCTCTTCCCCAGCAGGTCTCACTTCCCCCAGCAGGTCTCTCTTCCCCAGCAGGTCTCTCTTCCCCAGCAGGTATCTCTCTTCCCCAGCAGGTATCTCTTCCCCCAGCAGGTCCAGTTGCTGATTATGGAAGACTCCATAGAAGAAGTAGCAAATGTTTATAACCTCTTAACTGAGATTATAGAGAAGCACTCTTAAGTTCCACGCAATCGCTCCTTTTCCAGTCTGATAAGGCCCATCTGATTAGCTTGCTCACAGCAAGCTAAGCTCTGCTGCTGTGTTGCTGTACTGCCACCTAGTGGAGAACACGCCAGGAGCCTTACAGCTGATAGTCCAGCAGTAAATCAAACGCAAACGGAAACAGATGGACTTCTCCGAAATTAATCGCAAAGATATTTATTTAACAGGATAATCAAACAGTAGCTTGTGAAATATCTGTACAACACTAGGGAGAGTGCCCTGCTACCAGATGGGCCTCTGGTGATGATGCGTTTCTTGTGAGGCTGGGGGAGAGGGGGGGCTGGAGGGGTGGGGGAGGGGGGGAGGAAAGGGGCAGAGGGTCAGTGGGGAGGAGGGGTGGTGGAGGGGTGGTAGAGAGGATGGGAGGAGGGAAAGGGGCAGAAGGGCGGGGGAGGGGCTGGGCGGGGCAGAGGGATGGTGGAGGGGAGGAGGCACAGAGGGGTGGTGGAGAGGTGGAGGGACATAGGGGTGGAAGGACAGAGGGGTGGTGGAGAGGTGGAGGGACAGAGGGGTGGTGGAGGGGTGGAAGAGAGGAGGGACAGAGGGGTGGTGGAGGGGTGGAAGAGAGGAGGGACAGAGGGGTGGTGGAGGGGTGGAAGAGAGGAGGGACAGAGGGGTGGTGGAGGGGTGGAGGGACAGAGGGGTGGTGGAGAGGTGGAAGAGAGGAGGGACAGAGGGGTGGTGGAGAGGTGGAAGAGAGGAGGGACAGAGGGGTGGTGGAGGGGTGGAGGGACAGAGGGGTGGTGGAGAGGTGGAAGAGAGGAGGGACAGAGGGGTGGTGGAGGGGTGGAAGAGAGGAGGGACAGAGGGGTGGTGGAGGGGTGGAAGAGAGGAGGGACAGAGGGGTGGTGGAGGGGTGGAGGGACAGAGGGGTGGTGGAGAGGTGGAAGAGAGGAGGGACAGAGGGGTGGTGGAGGGGTGGAAGAGAGGAGGGACAGAGGGGTGGTGGAGAGGTGGAAGAGAGGAGGGACAGAGGGGTGGTGGAGGGGTGGAGGGACAGAGGGGGGGTGGAGGGACAGAGGGGTGGTGGAGGGGTGGAGGGACAGAGGGGTGGTGGAGAGGTGGAAGAGAGGAGGGACAGAGGGGTGGTGGAGAGGTGGAGGGGAGGAGGGAGAGAAGAGAGATGGATGCCTCATCGTTTCCTCCTGGTCTCAAACTTGTAGACAGCGGGGGTGTTTTGTGTCTCCTTCTGCACTTTCACCCTGGAGGTCTTATCCTGGAACAGAGATCACATCAGCCAAACAGTCCAATCAGAGATCGCATCAGCCCTTCTGTCCAATCAGAGATCGCATCAGCCCTACTGTCCAATCAGAGATCATATCAGCCCTACTGTCCAATCAGAGATCACATCAGCCCTACTGTCCAATCAGAGATCGCACCAGCCCTACTGTCCAATCAGAGATCACATCAGCCCTACTGTCCAATCAGAGATCACATCAGCCCTACTGTCCAATCAGAGCAGACAGAGACCAGCCGGCAAAGGTTTACTGCCCCGGTCCTAGCCCCATCCCCAGTCCTAGCCCCAGCTCTAGCCCCAGCCCTAGCCTCAGCCCCAGTCCTAACCCCAGTTCTAGCCTCAGCCCCAGTCCTCACCCCAGCCCCAGTCCTAGCCTCAGCCTTAGCCCCAGCCCCAATCCTAGCCCAAGCCCCAGTCGTAGCCCCAGCCCAGTCCTAGCCCCAGCCCCAGTCCTAGCCCCAGCCCCAGTCCTAGCCCCAATCCTAGCCCCAGTCCTAGCCCCAGTTCTAGCCCCAGTTCTAGCCCCAGTTCTAGCCCCAGTTCTAGCCTCAGCCCCAGTCCTAGCCCAGCAGAGCTCACCTGCAGGTCTTTGCGTGTCTGGATCTTCTGTGCAATGACAAACATCTTCTTCTCTCTGTCGACTCGCTGAGACAGCAGGTGGTACTGGTGTCTACGCTGCCGGGCCAGTCTCTACAGGACAAGTGACACACAGGACACGTGACACACAGGACACGACACACAGGACACGTGACACACAGGACACAGGACACGTGACACACATGACAGGTGACACACAGGACACGTGACACACAGGACACATAGGACACACAGGACACATAGGACACACAGGACACACAGGACACGTGACACACAGGACACGTGACACACAGGACACATAGGACACACAGGACACATAGGACACACAGGACACACAGGACACGTGACACACAGGACACGTGACACACAGGACACATAGGACACACAGGACACATAGGACACACAGGACACACAGGACACGTGACACACAGGACACGTGACACAAAGGACTCGTGACACACAGGACACGTGACACACAGGACACGTGACACACAGGACACGTGACACACAGGACACGTGACACAAAGGACTTGTGACACACAGGACAGGTGACACACAGGACACGTGACACACAGGACACGTGACACACAGGACACGTAGCACACAGATGGATGAATGATAACTTTCTTAAATTAATGAGGAAGAAATGAAGAAAAAACTGAAGTCCTACTATGTGGCCCAAATCCAAAAGAGAGATGCTAACTAAGAATCTAGGAGGTTTAGGCCGAATCCCAATACCCCCCCTTACCCCTTCCCCTTACCCCTTCCCCTTAATTTACCACTAGCCCTTGGCCCTCGAAAGTAAGGGGTAAGGGCTACATAGCCCTAGGAAATGGGACGCCACTTGGTTACAGGTACGTCATCTAGCACGTATCGATATCTCCAAAGCAAGTAGCGTTATGCACTGATATTAGACGAAATTCGCTGCTAATGGAGTTTACTTAGAACTGTAGACATGCTAGTCAAAGAAATGCGGGACTGTTGTGCAATTCAGAACTGTAACATTAACGTACCAAACTAGCGATTTTTAGAAATGTTTCAATTAGGAAAATGGTTGCAAATATATATGTCCATGACAGTATATAACACAAAACAAGACTGTCATAATTTTTTTATTAATTAATTAAGCCGATAATATAACATTTATCGGACTCTCTGGATGATTTGGTCGCCATTGTTGCCGGTCGCGCAGTTTTCACATAGCCCTAGGTTTCAAGTAAGCTCCCGATCTTACTTGGTTTTAAGGGGTGTATACCCCTTAGTCTTAGCCCTTCCCCTAGCTCCAAAAGAGTATTGGGACACCACTAGCTCTCACGGGAACGCGCAAAACTAAGGGTAAGGGGTAAGCGGAAGGGGTAAGGGGGAGTATTGGGATTCGGCCTTAACCCCCTGGCTTAAACCAGAGGTGACAAGTCGCGGTGTAATCCTGGACTCAGATTTGAATTTCAACTCTCACATTAATAAAGTGACCAAAACTGCTTTCTTTCACCTGGGGAATATAGCAAAGGTACTACCATTCATGAACCAAAATGATCGAGAGAAGTTAATTCATGCTTTTATATACAGCTGGCTGGACTACTGTAACGCACTTTTCGTTGGTCTTCCCAAGAAAAACACTGAAAGACTACAGCTCATTCAAAATTATACAGCTAGATTATTGACCAAAACTAAAAGGAGAGAACACATTAGTCCTGTCCTAGCTACTTTAAACTGGTTCCCTGTTACCTTCAGAATTGACTTTAGGGTCCTATTCCTCACACACAAAGCTCTTCACGGACAAGGACCTAGCTACATTGCTAACTCTCTTATAAACTACACACCAGCTAGAACACTGCTATCATCAAATGCAGGCCCATTAGATGTCAGCGGAAGCAGTCATAAGAAGATTGGTGATGCAGCCTTTTACCAATTACGCCCCAAAATTATGGAAAAAATTACCCATTATTAAGTATTAAGGGAAGCAAATACGCTAGCAAATACGCTAGACATTTTTAAAAGTCAGCTTAAAACCTACCTTTTTACCAAAGCATTTAACACATTTTTATCTCAGAAGGGTTTTACAACTTTTAGTAGTTATATTATTGTTTTTATAGATTTGCTTTGTATTCCCGCAAAGATTGCGGCTTGTGTTTGACTTGCACTATTGCTTATGTGTCACACTTTATCTATCTGAGACACAGATACGCTCTATCTGGTTGTGTCATTGTATTTTGTTATTTTGTAGTTTTTATTATAATTACTATAATTTTACTTTATTTTTGTTTTTTACTTTATTTTAATTGGGAAACCACAAAGACTGTGCAAGAGTGCATGTGTTTGTTATATGTTTCACTTGTATTATTGTTTTTGTTGATTTTATGTAAAGCACCTTGAGCTGCAATTCCTGTATGAAATGTGCTATATAAATAAAGTCTTACTTACTTACTTACACAGGACACGCAACACACAGGACACGCAACACACAGGACACATGACACGTAACACACAGGACATGACACGTGACACACAGGATTGACGTGTGTGTGCGTGAGTGTGTGAGAGAGTGTGTGTGTGTGTACCTTCACACTGCCAGGCTCCACTGCTCCCTGGACAGTCTTGGTCTCCAGAGTTAGGAGGGTGGGTCTGTTAAACACCCTCCCCACCAGCTCTGGGGCTGTGTCCAGGTGTCTGGCCAGGTCAAACTCCTGGACTGGGGAGGGGGGAGCGACAGACAGAGAGAGACAGAGAGAGACAGAGACAAAGACAGAGAGACAGAGAGACAGAGAGAGAGACAGAGACAGAGAGAGACAGAGAAAGAGCGAGATCATTGGTCTTCAAACATATGGGCAACATGAAGGTAAGTACCAACACATCCTTTAGTTTCTTAAGGGTTAATAAATATCTGTATCAATTCCTCCACCTTCTTTCTCCGAGTCCATGAAGAAGGTGTGCTGGTTTCTCTGTTTGCCCTCAGCGTCCAGGACATGCAGTTCCGATTTCAACCTCTCAATTTTCTGTAACAGAAGAAGCAGAATTTTTAAACCTATCGCAACAGTCAGACACACACACACACACTCAGTGACTGGGCCTTTTTTAGTTCTCCCAGAGCTATGGGAAAGGGTGGGGGCTTGGCGGCTGTAAAAAAAAAAAAAAAAAAAATGCTGATTATTGCCATAATACACCATATTATGGTATTTGTCAATCATCATTATCACGCCTGCAGCTTGTCCAGAATGCGGCTGCTAGAATGTTGACTGGTACCAGGAAGAGGGACCATATCTCTCCAATATTGGCCTCTCTTCACTGGTCGCCAGTCAAATATAGAATAGATTTTAAGGTGTTGTTACTTGTTTTTAAAGCTTTACATGGATTGGCTCCATTGTTTATCTCAGATCTTCTTATGCTGTATCACACTTCCAGGCCCCTTAGATCATCAAACCAGTCTCTTTTAGCCATTCCACAGACTCAGATGAAAACAAAAGGTGTTCTCAAAGACATCGTAGCTAAAGTGTCTCTTGAAAATTCGTAACTCTTGAAAGCGCATAGATTAGCTCACACCTTACGTGCATGTTTGGGAATTGACGTAAGAAATATCGATGGTTTTGTTTTTTGCTCGATAGTTGCTACGATCCATCGTTATCGGGATGCGCAGCCCTGTTCAGTTGGCTCAAAGTGCAATAAAAATATTATTTTCAACATTTTAAGTGATTTCCTGGTTTTACATATTAGTTAGAATAAGTTTAACTCAATGTTTTAACAAATTGCAAAAGCTGAATGGTCATTCAAAGCCTACTGATTAATCAGTGAAAAAATAGATGATTAGTCACCTAATCGTTCTAATAATCGTTAGATTAGTCGATTATCAAAATAATAGTTTGTTGCAGCCCTAGACCAGAGACAGCAAGAGAGAGAAAGTTGTCTGAAGAGAACAGAAGGAGAATAATATGCATAGACTATAAAATAATCCCCACGCGGCTTGATGTTCCTGTGTTGCAAATATTAACTAGAGATGGTACAATTTCTGGGGAAATTGTAGGGTGTGCTTGCTTACTTGTGTTGGTTGCAGGGGTCCGTATTTAAATTACATTTCTGTATATTTTATATTAAAATGCATAGCCTACTTATTATTTATAAAGATTACATAAATTTAAAAGCATATTTTTTTCTGCTCATTTACAACTCAAAATACTAAGAGTGAAGAGTAGAATGAAATAGTTGTCTTCTCATTTCCCCTGCAAGAGGGAATGGTGATCAGCAACCTCATAGTTGAATCAAAACGAATACATTTGGGAGACCGGTGTAAAAATTGACCTAATCTCTATGACTTAAATGTCATTGTAAGTTTTTCCCTTCTCGTGATATTTTCAGGCATTTAGCCTACTCATATTACATTCATTCATTAATCAAGAACCCCCTTTGAAATGTATTTTAACAACAACGTTACCAGCAGTAGCTAGCTATCTCAGATGGAATCGCGATTCAAATAGTATCATCTGCTAAGTGAAAATATGCCCCAAAAAACGTAAATACGCTTGACCTTTATTTAGGGGAAAATCACTCATTCATAAGAATGTCAGTGGTAGCGATCATTGTCAGTAACAAGGCAAAATGCGATATAGACCTGCTGTGTGGAGAAGCTGCCCCGGTAGATTGTAGGCTACAACTACTACTAGACTGTCTTGGTAGCGATTGCGTTGGTTGAATTCGATTTAACGTTACTTCCATTGTACGGTCTAGGCTGAAATTAATTATTTTCATGAACAGATTGACAAAGTTTAGGCTGTGGCAATGGAGTTCAGGTTAGTAGTCACTAGTCAGATCGTTTCACCAAAAACATGTGCCGCCGTTTGACTTCCTACAGTACTGTAAACAGCTGTGGAGATGTTTTTGTTAGCTACAGTAGCCTACTAGGCTACCTAGCCGCTAGCACTGTTCTCTTAGTAGTCTTTACCTAGCCGCTAGTGCTGTTCTGTTAGTACTAGTCTTTATCTAGCCGCTAACGCTGTTTTGTAAGTAGCCTACTAGGCTACTGTATAGTGTTGCAGTGAGCTACACTAGTTTGAAACCACAGGTAATGATAATTTCACCCAAAAATCGTTTACTTGTAATATAATGTCATAATAAATCCTACAACGAAAATGTATTGGAGAAGAATGTTTATTTTAACGATCGAAAACAGATGCATCATAGACCGCTGTAGTATGTGTTGCCCGGGCAACAGAGGCTAATGTCATGATGCTAATGCTTCAGTGAAATTGTAGACTACTGTTTCTGAAAGTAGACGTAACTACTTCCTTATATCAGCTTATATTGTACATTACACTTCACAATTGTGTTTCATATCACAAAGTAAAAGTATCTCAAAGTAAAATGACTAAATAGTTATCACCCTGGCCTATTGCTTGTGGCATTTCTACTCCTCCCTTGCAGTAAAGCAGTTAGCCTAGCTATCTCCCAGAAGTTAACGAGCTGCTAAACAAATGATCTGCTAGAGGTAGTCACGCGATATTTCGTGACGTTAGTGACGTCAGTAGCGTCAGTGACTGTGGCTAGCAAGTTAGCCACCGTTAGCTTCACTTTTGCCACAAAAACTTAATTAAAACCTAAACCGTGCAACGGAACATAAATCCCAATAGAACCAACGCAATCGCGACCAAGACGAACCTTTTGACATCGATGTTGTCTATGTAGTCCAAATATTGACTGAGCCTTAGGGGCGCGAAAATAAACAATAATAAAAATAATATATGTGTGAGATAACAATGGTTTGTGCTCGGCGAAAGGCAAGCACACCCCAATAAAATGGCAAAATATTATAAACATGTACACTGTAGAAGATCGAGACTTGGACAACAAGAGAGCAAAACTACTTGATGTTTGGCCAACAACAATAGGCTGAATGGGGATTTGAACTCATGAACATAAGGTTACAAGTCAGTCTCTCTGGCTTCTCTCCTACACACCAACTGCTGAGATTCTATGAATAGAAAGGCAGAGTATTAGCTTTTTATAGGATATTGAAACTCTTTGAGTTGATCTCTTTCCAAAATATATCAGTCAATGCACAACTAACAATAGTCATGTGGGCAACTGAGCTAGGGCAGAGCTCATGTTCAGCTGCTTGCGAAAATAACTTGTGATAGTACAGCAGCCGACACTATGGTCCGATTAAACTACACAACATGCACAATCAGGGTGACCAACAAGATTATATTAACTAACAAACAATAACATTACAAACATCTAACTGAACAAACACAACAACTGAAATCCCTTGCACGGCTGTTGTAACCAAACTATTTTCCACAAGTCTGTGTTTTTTAACATGCTGCACTGCATGCTGGGTACCCAAGGGTGCTGATGCTGATTGATTAGCTGTGTTCCGACTGCGTGATATGAGTATTAGTTTTTCAGCTTTGGGACATATGTTAAGAAACGGTTGACATTTCAAGGTGAAATTGCATGAAATTGCGGATGGTATTTTAGAATGATGTCTGCCTGTTTAACTAAACAAGTAATCAAAATGATGACAGGCCAAAAGACTGTGCTTGGATTTGAACCTGTGACCTTGCACTTTGCAGGACACTGTTTCAACCAATTGAGCTACCCTCAAGGATGAGAATATGTAGTCAGTTACTGTATTAAAAAAAGCAGTTTCTCCTGTAGCACGGATTGTTCGATTTGGCCAAAGTTTAAAAAGCTGTAATTGAATGGTCTTTTGACATATCAAGGTGAAATTACGCATGGCACTTCAGAACGATGTCATCCTGTTTAACTAAAAAGATATTCAATTTAAGACAGGCTCAAACACTGTGGCTGGGTTCAGCCTATGACCTTATACTTTGCAGGTCACCGTCCCACCCCGTTGAGCTATTTGCAGTGTTGAATATTGTCATGTTTAGTTACTGTATAAAAAAGTAAGCTGTTTCTCCTGTGGTAAGCGTTGTTAGATAGAGCCAAAGTTGAAACTAGGGATGGGCATAATTAATTGACGATCGATTATCGATCAATAAGAATTTAGTCGATGACATTATTTGTTCATCAATAAACCTAATGCGTGTTCTGTTGCGTAGTGTGAGTCTTGAAAGAATGCAATGGATTTCGCTAAGTGGCAGCAAGTAAACATTTTACCAAAACGCCACATACCTACTCAGTTACCGGCGAGTTTCCATGTATTTCAAAAGTAAACATGAAGAGTTCACGGCGAAGTGTAGCGTGAGACCATATTGACTAAAACATTACTTTGTTCACTGCCAACACTGCAAAGCTGAGTATAAACACAACTCCTCCACGACTCAAATGATGTACCACTTGAAGAACGTAAATCCGACCCTGGTTAGTGGCGGTGCATCCTGCTCTCGGTGCTAGCACGGAGGAGCTGCGATGCACAACGAGCAGAGAAATTACCCAACGGATCTGCAAGTCCATCGAGATGGATATGCTACCCTTAAGTATTGTTGAGGGCAAAGGTTTTTATGAAGCTTTGTTAATTAGCCGGGAAAAAAGCGAGGGTCAATTGTGTTTGAGCACAGGCTTCTAGCTGCCTCTAGGAGTTACAGAAATAGTTGTTTTTCTTGTAATAGCCACAGATCTCAATGCGGAAACACGCTGTTTTTTCTATTTTCACTGCATTTTAATATAGCCTATAAATAGTGAATTTTTATATAAAAATGTTAATGATTAATCGAAAATCAATCGTTAATTCTCCCGACGATCGATTAAGACAATTTAGTCGAATGCCCATCCCTAGTTGAAACAGCTCTAATTCAATCCTATTTTGACATACCAAGGTGAAATTGTTTATAGTACTTCGGAGTGATGTCATCCTGAACCCTATTAGGTTTGAAAAACCATTAGTCAAAATTATATTTAATTTATTGAAATTAAGATATTGTGACAATGTGGATATTTACATAAATACACCCCTTTCAGCCATTTTGAATTGCATTTCTTATTCCATGTCACCCTATATAAAGACATAAATTCTACACTTAGCGACATCTGTACAAAATGTCAAGTCAATTGGACCTTTGGTTTAAGAGGAGGCATTTTAAAGATTTCCCCAAGTTTTCACAGTACAGGAAAATCCATCACGGCAGACCTACCGGAGGAACCCTAATTAAGAAGCTCAAGGTCTATGGAACCGAAGCGAGCTTCCCTGTGCGCAGCTGCAAGAGGCAAATCCACCCCAGATTAAACAGAAGGATAGAGGCAGGCAGGAAAAGAACAAGATTGAGGATAACTGCCTGAAGAGACTAGCTGAACTCCAAGATAAAGGTACTTCAGTTTCTGATCAAACCATCCTTCATGTTTCAGTGAGAGAGGCCTCCAAACCATCCTTCATGTTTCAGTGAGAGAGGCCTCCAAACCATCCTTCATGTTTCAGTGAGAGAGGCCTCCAAACCATCCTTCATGTTTCAGTGAGAGAGGCCTCCAAACCATCCTTCATGTTTCAGTGAGAGAGGCCTCCAAACCATCCTTCATGTTTCAGTGAGAGAGGCCTCCAAAGAAGAAGACCCAGGAGGATAGGGCTGGGCGGCATGGCCTAAAATGTTTATCACGGTATAATTCGTAAGCACTGGCAGTATCAGTATTTATCACGATATATTAGTTGGGTGTGCTTTGCCTTCAGCAAGGGCATAACCATTGTTATCTCACATATATATTTATTATTGTTTATTTTCGCGCCCCTAAGGCTCAGTCAATATTTGGACTACATAGACAACGTCAATGTCAAAAGGTTCGTCTTGGTCACGATTGTGTTGGTTCTATTGGGATTTATGTTCCGTTGCACGGTTTAGTTTTTGTGGCAAAAGTGAAAATAACGGTGGCTAACTTGCTAGCCACAGTCACTGACGCTACAGACGTCACAAAATATCGCGTGACTACCTTTGGCAGAACATTAGTTTAGCAGCTCGTTAACTTCTGGGAGATAGCTAAGCTAACTGCTTTACTGCGAGGGAGGAGCAGAAACGCCACAAGCAAATAGGCCAGGGGGATAACTATTTACTAATTTTACTTTGAGATATGAAACACAATTGTGAAGTGTAATGCACAATATAAGCTGATATAAAGAAGTAGTTACATCTACTTTCGGAAACAGTAGTCTACTATTTCACTGAAGCATTAGCATCATGACATTAGCGTATGTTGCCCGGGAAACACATACTACAGCAGTCTTTGATGCATCTGTTTTCAATCGTTAAAATAAACATTCCTCACAAATACATTTTCGTTATAGGATTTCTTTATTAATGAATGAATGCAATAGGAGTAGGCTAAATGCCTGAAAATATCACAACGTTTAAGTCATTGAGATTAGGTCAAGTTTTACACCGGTCTGCCAAATGTATTAGTTTTTATTCAACTATGAGGTGCTGATCACCATTCCCTCTTGCAGGGGAAATGAGAAGACAATATTTTATTCTACTCTTCACTCTTAGTATTTTGAGTTGTAAATGAGCATAAATATGATATAAATATGCTTTTAAATCTATGTAATCTTTATAAATAATAAGTAGGCTATGCATTTTTATATAAAATATACAGAAATATCAGTTGTAAAATGTAATTTAAATACACACCCCTGCAACCAACACAAGCAAGCACACCCCACAATTTCCCCAGAAATTGTACCCTCTCTAGTTATTCTTAAAATGTCATGACAATGCAATCCGCACTGCAGCGGCTAATCTACCACACTCGGACAGATTTGGATTGGGTAACTCCGGTGTGTCGCTGTCACATTAGTTGAATTTTCCCAATTTTGCAGCATTTAATTGCAAAGGAAGAACGACTTCTCAGTAGCCTACGCGTTCAACAGTAGCCTAGGTTTATTGGATCGCAAAAAATGGGTTAAATATTTGTAGAGTTAGCTCTAGCTATAAACAATTATTATATGGCATCGACAGTACGAGCACTCTGATTGGCTAATGGGTAGTCATGCCAGCCGCGCATTGACCTCATCGCCGGTCCACGATCTGATTATTATTGCCCTCCTCTGACCTCACTCTCGGTTAGTAAGTAGTTATTATGACATGGCTGAATACTCGATTCTGTTGGCCTACAATAAGCATACATTTCACAATTCTAACCAACCTGGCATTGGATTTGTCAAACGCATTCTGGTAGATTCATTTTCACGCACATGCATGGCTTTCAGGTGGTGAAAGAGATTGCTAGTGTTTCCACCTTTGCCTAGCACAATTCGACGACAAAACTTACAGAGTAGGCTACTGTTGGTTGGTCGATGTTGGATAACTTGAAACCAAATCATCCAAACGACAGAGGCTTAATTTTTTTATAACCAATTCTTCTTTGTCCGGCAAATCAACGTTGATTTGCCACTGGCTTTATTTTCAGACATCGTTAATGCTTGCTTACACTTGCCAACAAAAGCAGTTTACTCATATGAATGTTTGTTTGCTCTGGAGTTGCGCTAGCTTGTTTGTTGACTTTCATTGGCTGGCACAATGCGTGCAGCGTCCATGCTGTATTGTTTTTTTGTTGGTAAAAGATACAAATTTGAACTAGCCCACTAGGCAGTATCACTTGACTTATATTTTATACCAAACAGAAACACTTTACTAATACATTTATTAATATATCGTGATATCCATGATATGGCAAAATTCATATCATGGCACAATGCAATACCGGTATGCCGCCCACCCCTACAGGAGGACTCCACTGTTGAAAGAAAAACAAAGAAACTAGACTGGAATGTGCTCAAATGCATATTGACAAGCCACAATCCTTCTGGGAGATGGCCTTTGGATAGATGAGTCAAAACTGCAGCTTTTTGTCAAGTCACATCAGCTGTATGTTCACAGATGAAAACATTTCAATGAAAAGAACACCATACCTTCAGTTAAACATGGGGTTGTCATGTTTTGGGGCTGCTTTGCTGTGCCTGGCACAGGGTGCCTTGAATCTGTGCAGGACACAATGACATCTCAACACTATCAAGGCATTCTGGAGCAACGTACTGCCCAGTGTCAGAAAGCTCTGTCCCAGTCACAGGCCATGGGTCCTCCAACAGGGTAACGACCCAAAACACACAGCTAAAGGCACTTAAGAATGGATAGGAAGAAAACATTGGACTGTTCTGAAGTAACTTTCCAAGAGTCCTGATCTGAATCCTATTGAACATATATGGGAAGAGCTGAATTTGCAGTCTGGTGAAGGCACCCATCAAACCTGACAGAGCTGGAGCAGTTTATTCAGGAAGAGTGGGCCCAACTACCTGTTAACAAGTGCAGCACTATCACTGAGATCCAGAGATTGCCTCTAAAGGGGGAGTGTCCAGTGGCTGAGCGGTGAGGGAGTCGGGCTAGTAATCAGAAGGTTGCCGATCGATTCCCCGCCCCGCAGAAATGACGTTGTGTCCTTGGGCAAGGCACTTCACCCTACTTGCCTTGGGGGGGAATATCACTGTACTTACTGTAAGTCGCTCTATAAGAGCGCCTGCTAAATGACGTAATGTAAATGTAAAGGTTGTGCAACTAACATTAGGTTGGGTGTCCTATAATATCTGTCCATGCCAATTTAATTTGTTTTATTTACATTATGTTGGAAAACAAAATCAAAAGTAAAGTCTCCATCCATCCATCATCTGTCGCTTTTCCGGGGGTCGGGTCGCGGGGGCAGCAACCTAAGCAAGGAGGCCCAGACTTCCCTCTCCCCGGCCACTTCCACCAGCTCTTCCTGGGGGACCCCGTGGCGTTCCCAGGCCAGCCGAGAGACATAGTCCCTCCAGCGTGTCCTGGGTCTTCCCCGGGCTTTTTCCCAAAGAAAGTCTAATTTCTATTAAACAAAGTTTTTGTTATAGTTTCTACGGCTGTCCCCGACTATGATTTTTTTTAGTCGACCAAGACTCGACTAGCACTTCTGGAAATCGACTCCTCGAAATTTGAAACTATAAATGTCACAATGTTTTTCATCAAACCATTTTGTGTGATGTTTTACCTCACTGTTTTAAGAGATAATATGAAAGAAATACATACGTAAGAAGGGAGATTGTCAACTAGACAAACATGTACAAACATTTTCCCGATCTGACTCAATGTAGCTGCTGGACATTCCAGATTCAGCCGCTATAAAATAAGCTATTAATAATAATAAAAAGCCTCATGTCACCAGTCCTATTGTTACCAAATGCCGATACAATACAAAAAGCCTGATTATTTATTATCTCTTACAATGTTACAAGTAAAAAATTGTTTGTTTAACATGCAAATCAGCGTGCTATTCACTGGCTGAAAAAGTGCAGCATGCCAACTTACGTAGAAGCCGAGAGGGGAACGGTGCAACAGACAAAGATTGTGTTGTCTTGGCCAGAGAAGATAATGTCATTCGATTTGGATGTGATTCTTATAATAGGCATATTCATTTTTCAACCCAGCGCGTTAGCATGAGCGAAGTAGGCCAACTTGTGGTTTTCAGGTGGTAAGGTACATGATATTCAACTATGAAAAATAAACCGTGGTTGGCAGAGTTTGCACTCAAATTTTTTTTTTAAATAATAACACATTTTCTTTTAAATACATTTTTGAGTTGCTTTATCTGTCTTAAATAATATAATCTACAATTTCTGTAAAACATTTCTTTAATTCAGCAATGGTGACACAAGCCGGAATCAGATCTCACACTGCCATACGGCTAGCCTGGCTGCCAGCCCAACTTAGCCCCGCCCACAAAAACATTTGGTCGGGAAGTTGGGTCTGGAGTAGCTCAGTTGCGAAAAAACTATACCCGAACAGGAGCTGTTCGGACCAATGAAATTTTCAGGGCGGGCTTTATACAATGATGGACAGATGATCAACAGTAACGTAATCAACCACGTCACCAAAGAGCGCTTGGGTTGAATTTGTTTTCAACAAACAACATATTACGTTGCTCTGATTGGTTGTAGGTACATCCAATTGAGCGAAGAGGCATTTGTTTTATGAGTTCAGTTGAAACACGCCCCATACTCAAAGCCCAACGGAGCGGTTTCAGACTAATTCTGACTAAAATTATGAGTATGACAACGTCAGGCTACCATACGGCAGCTTGACAAAAAAATCTTAGTCGACCAAGAGCATATCTACCAGAAAATCGACTGAGTGGGGACAACCCTAATAGTTTCAAGTTATTTCAGAGGATATTGTGCATTTTTCACTTTTTGTGGAGGGGTACCAACACATTGGAGCAGGTCTATATCGAGATGTAGCGCATTGTTAGAGTGGTGAATGCCGATACAGTGGCAGGTTCAATTCCCCCCATACACCGCTTTTGAGAAAAGTGTCAGCTAAAAACGTATTATAACAATGTGAATAATAATTTCAGTTCTTCAGAGATGGTTGACCTAAATATCTCAACCCCATAATTGTTCAGTTGAAATCTTCACATGTAGGAGCAGCAGATGTTGTTTAAAACGTCTCCTTTTGTAACCGTTAAGGCTCAGCTACACCGAGTGTTTCTGTTCTCAGTCATAAAAGGGACATTATTATTCTACGTTTTCTCCTGTTGCTAGCTTGAGCTGATAGTATGTGATTAATCATTGTGTGTGTTAGTTTATAGTGTACCTACTTACCATCAGAGTAAGGTACATTTCTTGAAGTTAATTTACAAATACAGGCTTTAAAGTATAGAATATATTGTTATACAATAGTTAGTCAGATGGACATTCTGACTAACGACTATTTTGCATTGTTAAATAATCCTACCTGTTTATTGTAGGCTGGTAGGTTACTCATACTAGTCCCCTCAATGTACAGTAAGAATTATTTGATGCTGGGATATACAGAACAGAAATGACATGGGGGGCGGTGCATTTCAGGGCAGTCGCACCAATAAATTCACCCCCTGCTAACTAACTCTGACAAGAAAGGTGCAACATGATTGAAACTTCTCTGGTTACTCATACTAGTCCCCTCAATATAAGGATGTAGGACAATCTGATAAGGGTATTTTGCACTGTTAAATGCTTCTACCTGTTGATTGTAGGATGGTAGAAACAATCTGATAGGATGTGTGTTTTGGATTCTCTTAAAGACTGCGGCTTATATTTTGTTGAGTTCCATTTGTGTTTATATTGGGAAACAACAAAGACAGTGGCTCCAGACACCGCACATTCTGTGAAAGCGCAAATACCTGAGAAGCGCACCTAGAAAAGTTATAATTATGTTTTATTTATTTGTTAATGTTTTATTTGGTAACTATGCTTTCTGTTTTGAAAGGCAGCAACTGTTAAAAAGCAAAAGCCGTCAACAAAATGTTGTACAGTTAAACCTCTAATTTTATAACGTTCATGTGATTTTCTACATCTCTAATGTTGTGAAATAAATGAATGCATAATAATCCTGAAACCGTGATTATACCTCAGACTATATTCATACCATCAAGATCTATAATCTGTGCATCCCTCTTCACATCACAGTGAAGGTGAAGATCAATAACCAGCAGCTGTCACCTGGATCTCAGCCACCCTCTTCATCTCCACGTATCGCGCATCCCTGGTCCTCATCACCTTCAGCTGCTCCTCCGTCACCTCCTCCTCTCCTCGGGGCTTGTTAGCAACATGCACCCCCTCCTGCAGACCAGAGAGTCACACCCCATCACTAGTAACACTGACCATCACAAGTAACACTGACCATCACTAGTATCACTGACCATTACTAGTAACACTGACCATCACTAGTAACACTGACCATCACTAGTAACACTGACCATCACTAGTATCACTAACCATCACTAGTAACACAAGAAAAGGCTCAAGACGCACTTGTTCCGGGAGTACAACGGCACTTAGGAATGTTTGTCTGAACCTGAGGTTTCCTCCAGGATCACAATGACTCTTATTGAGAGACTCGTTTCTCTT
Organism: Hypomesus transpacificus; assembly: GCF_021917145.1. Lineage (NCBI taxonomy): Eukaryota > Metazoa > Chordata > Actinopteri > Osmeriformes > Osmeridae > Hypomesus > Hypomesus transpacificus. Next base: position 1,771,678 of record NC_061061.1, on the reverse strand, counting down.
GTTGGTTGCACTTTTTCGAGGTTCATGTTGTTTAATTGTATCTTGTTTAACTACATGCTCTTATGGTTCTTCCCTTTCGGACATATTTCGTTTTCACCAAGTATGCTTCTTGTTTTGGTTACCCGCAATGTTTGGGGCTATCTCGTTGTTATGATCAGTGACCTATGCACTTTTGTAAAGCTCTCTTTTGGAAGTCGCTTTGGATAAAAGTGTCTGCTATATGCATACATGTAATGTAACACTATCACTAGAAACACTGACCATCACTAGAAACACTGACCATCACTAGAAACACTGACTATCACTAGTATCACTGCTACACTTTTGGATGTTGTAGTGCTGTGTCACAAGAGTTTTTGCAGGGCCGTACAATACAATATTGTAGTTGAGATGTTTATTGTTGTTTATTGTTGCGTCTGTTAGCTGAGATGTTACTGTACACTGTGCCTGGTAAATATAGACTGTTCCTTGACTCTGACTACACTAATACTTATAGAACTCTGCACTTCTGATCCTTGATTATCTGTTGTTTCTATCTGCCCTGTCTGTACTTCACTATAGATCAAAACATCTGCTAAATGAACCAAATGAAAAAAGTTTATGCAATATAAACTCTACAAACAAACCACCATGTCTGCGGTGAGATGATGTGGTCAGTATTCAGACTCACCTGCAGCTGGGAGCTGACCATCTTGTAATAGAACTCATCTGGGTTCCTGTCCAGCGCTTTCTTTCGCAGGACAGCCAAGGTATTCTGCTTCTTATGGTAGTCACTGATGGAGACAAAACACGCTTAAACACGTCCTTCTACTTTAAAGGCAACCATCTAACTCTTTCAAGTTGTTCCTGCCAGTTGGAGCTATATGACGTCGCTATGACAACAAGGCGACACGGTGTCTTCCTCAACTCTCAATATTACTTCGAGGTTGATTTTTTCAATGAATCAACTCACTCTGCTCGAAGTTTGTAGTCTTTCTTCTTTTCCAGAAAGCCTAAATGTTTCCTGAAACCGGGCTGAAAGAGACAAAGTTAGGTAAAGAGTATGGCTGGTGTGGATGTTATGAGAGTCAGCTGTCATAGATGAGCACTCCAGCAGCTATCTAGCTACTGGTACTAGGTAGCAACCAACACACCGCAGAATGCTCACCTGCGATCGTTCTTTATGATTCCGCTGTTGGGATTTTAAAGCTTTTCTGAAAGACGACATGCTGTTGAATTGTGAATACTGGACAGCCGGTAATATTGTATAAATATGTTTCAATATGTGTAACTTGTAATCCAGACTCAAGTCAGCTCTGCCGGCAAGCTCGTGCTCCTAAATGTGACGCTTCCTGTACGGAGCCACGTGGGTTGCTGCACTGGTATGGTTTTGATGCAGCACATTCGCTAAATTCTGATATTATTTTATCGTAGTTTTTTTTTCTTATTATTTTTTGGGTTGAGATGATAAGGCTATAACCTTGTAAAATGTATAATTTCTAAATTTCAATCGTTTATATTATAGTTTAATTACAATTGAGGTAAATATTAGAACAGCAGGTGGCAGTATTGATACGTTCCTTTCATCCTACTTGTACGGTCGCAAACCAGGGATGTGACAAGCACCCTTTCACAAGGCCAGACTGTGACTCCGTCCTTACAGGTTTGTGACATTAAATGTCTAGACCCCTGTTGTTATAGAACTCCAGTGTTGTTCTAGATCCCCTGTGTTGTTCTAGAACTCCAGTGTTGTTCTAGATCTCCCATGTTTACATTTACACGTAGTCATTTATCAGACGCTTTTATCCAAAGCTACTTACAAGAGAGAGCTTTACAATGATCGGTCAATGATCATGAACAAAAATATAGCCCCAAACATTGTGGGTAGCCACAAACTTAAAGCATGCATTGTGAAAAGCACAAGTGCCAATGAGTGGAACCAGAAGAGCATGTAGTTAAACAAATTACAATTAAACAACATGAACCTCGAAAGTGCTAGAGTGTACCTGGAGGAAAGCAAGCAACAATGATATAAATCACAGCAAGTACAAATAGTTAAATCAATTATAACTAACCAACAAGAGCAGCTCCCTAAATAATGGTCAGTGTGTTCCTGGAGGAAATAAGCAAACATTTGAACCAACAAATCTTGAAAAAAAAAAAAAAAAAAAGTGCTGGTGTAGTCCCGGAACAAGTGAGTCTTTAGCCTTTTCTTGAAGGTGGAGAGACAGTCAGTGTCTCTGATGGAGTTGGGGAGATGATTCCACCATTGGGGGGCCAGACAGGGGAAGAGCTTGGTTATTCTATGTTTCATGTTATTCTAGAACTCAGAGTTGTTATAGAACACCAGTATTTTTCTAGAACTCCAGTGTTGTTATAAAACTCCCATGTTGTTCTAGTTCTCAAATATTGTTCTATAATTCCAGAGTTTGTTGGAGTTTCCGGTTGTGAAGTGAGGAAACATGGAGGAAGTTCTTGTCATGTGTCAAAACATCCAAGCCTCAGAGCATGACCAGAACCAGAGGAAATCCACGCTCAATGTTCTCCCACACATGGAGTTACTGCTGTGTGTGTCCACACTACTGATCTGTCGGAAACACAGACCAATCCCGGTGGTGTTTTTTGTGTGTTTGCTCTTGATTGTGTGCTGTGGAGGATGAGGGGGTCATCACCGGTGTGCTGTAGAGGATGAGGGGGTCATCACCGGTGTGCTGTAGAGGATGAGGGGGTCATCACCGGTGTGCTGTAGAGGATGAGGGGGTCATCACAGGCCCTTGGGAGCCTCTCAGCCCAGCCTCCAAGCCTCTCAGCCCAGCCACAGCCTCCAACCCTCTCCGCCCAGCCCCAGCCTCCAAGCCTCTCAGCCCAGCCCCAGCCTCCAACCCTCTCCGCCCAGCCCCAGCCTCCAAGCCTCTCAGCCCAGCCCTAGCCTCCAAGCCTCTCAGCCCAGCCCCAGCCTCCAAGCCTCTCAGACCAGCTCTGGCCTCCAAGCCTCTCAGCCCAGCCCCAGCCTCCAAGCCTCTCAGACCAGCCCCAGCCTCCAAGCCTCTCAGACCAGCCCTAGCCTCCAAGCCTCTCAGCCCAGCCCCAGCCTCCAAGCCTCTCAGCCCAGCCCCAGCCTCCAAGCCTCTCAGACCAGCCCCAGCCTCCAAGCCTCTCAGACCAGCCCTGGCCTCCAAGCCTCTCAGACCAGCCTCGGCCAGACTGCCCTCCTTGTTGATGTGGGAAAAAGCAGAGAAATTAAGAACTGTTTTTAAATCAGGCTGACTGTAGTTCTGTCCCATCTGGGTCTTACTCAGCCCCTACGACCACAAGGAATGTGTGCTATATGTGTGAGGCTGGCTGGGCGGTTGGGCTGTGGGGCTTAGAGCAGCTCTGTTGGGCTGTGGGGCTGTGGGCTGTGGGGCTGTGGGGCTGTGGGGCTTAGAGCAGCTCTGTTGGGCTGTGGGGCTTAGAGCAGCTCTGTTGGGCTGTGGGGCTTAGAGCAGCTCTGTTGGGCTGTAGGGCTTAGAGCAGCTCTGTTGGGCTGTGGGGCTGTGGGGCTGTGGGGCTTAGAGCAGCTCTGTGGGGCTGTGGGGCTTAGAGCAGCTCTGTTGGGCTGTGGGGCTTAGAGCAGCTCTGTTGGGCTGTAGGGCTTAGAGCAGCTCTGTTGGGCTGTAGGGCTTAGAGCAGCTCTGTTGGGCTGTGGGGCTGTGGGGCTTAGAGCAGCTCTGTTGGGCTGTGGGGCTAGAGCAGCTCTGTTGGGCTGTGGGGCTAGAGCAGCTCTGTTGGGCTGTGGGGCTGTGGGGCTGTTGGGCTGTGGGGCTTAGAGCAGCGCTGTTGGGCTGTGGGGCTGTGGGGCTTAGAGCAGCGCTGTTGGGCTGTGGGGCTTAGAGCAGCTCTGTGGGGCTGTGGGGCTGTGGGGCTTAGAGCAGCTCTGTTGGGCTGTGGGGCTTAGAGCAGCTCTGTTGGGCTCTGGGGCTGTGGGGCTTAGAGCAGCTCTGTTGGGCTGTGGGGCTAGAGCAGCTCTGTTGGGCTGTGGGGCTAGAGCAGCTCTGTTGGGCTGTGGGGCTAGAGCAGCTCTGTTGGGCTGTGGGGCTTAGAGCAGCTCTGCCTGTTTCCTAGGGCTGAAATGAAACATCGACAGTAAAAAATTCTCACCAATTATTTCTGTTGTCGACTAGTCATTTGATTTCACACAAACTATTTTAAGGGCCTGCAATAACGCAATTTGATCAGTGCGCTGTAGCGCTAGACTGTAACACTACCTCCCGCATGCAATCCAGTCAAAGACGAGACGACATAGTGTTTACAAGAATGTCGGAGTGCAAACAAAGCCAAACTAGCAGCGCTTTACTGTGCTGCAGGGTGGACTAGCCATGCTTTGCTGTGCTGCACAACACCCTGTGTTGATGGTCTCCTGCAGCAGGAACCTAACCCTGTGTTGATGGTCTCCTGCAGCAGGAACCTAACCCTGTGTTGATGGTCTCCTGCAGCAGAAACCTAGCCCAGTGTTGATGGTCTCTAGCAGCAGGAACCTAACTCTGTGTTGATGGAACCCAGCAGGAGTTACGGCTGTAATACGTCTTTGCTGATGTTGAATTCACGCAGGGTCATTTGTCATGACGACGGCCCAGTCCGCTGGGGCACCTCAGGGAACACACTAGCTGGGGATCTACTATGGTCTGTTAGCACATGCCTGGCAACCTGGCAACATTCAGAGGGGGAATCGAACCGGTGACCTCTGGATCTGTAGTCAAATGTTATACTACTAAACTATATGCATCACTGCTGATGCTGGATAGAGGGAGGCAGGAGGGAGGCAGGGAAGATGAAGGAGGGAGACAGGGAGGCATGCAGGGGAGAGGGAGCGAGGCAGGGGACAGGCGGGAGGGAGGGGAGAGGGAGGGAGGCAGGGGAGAGGCAGGAGGGAGGCAGGGGAGAGGCAGGAGGGAAGCAGCGGAGAAGAAGGAGGGAGACTGAGGGTTTGACAGGGTTCAGGGGTAGAGGAATGCTCTGGTGGTGAAGATCTATGGCAGGATTTTCATATGGCCATGTAAAAATAACACTGGTGACGGAGTAGAGCTGGACTCAGGGTGAGCTCAGGACCAAGGCATGTGTCTCTTGACCCAGGCTGGTGCTTCTATATGCAGGGTTAGGGTTAGCCTGGCTTTATCATAAGCGTTCTCGGGCTAACCCCAACCCCCATTTGCATCCATCAACAAACTCTAACTGCTTCTCACTGGCAAGACGGGTCACATGGTCCCGAGTGGTGAAACAAGAGCCTAAATCAGAGATTCCCCTGCTGTAAAACCTGTGTCAGTTCCACACACAGCCATGTGAGAGGACTGTCTCTTTGATTCCCTGACCTGCAATGTACAGGTGTGTTCACCCTACACAACCTCTGCTGCTCTGAGACGCTGGACAGATCAGTAGGTACACAGCCTCTGCTGCTCTGAGATGCTGGACAGATCAGGTATGGCACTACAGGGTCCTGCTTCGTGCCCAGAGAGTCTCCTCTGGACCAGCCTCTCCTTCTTCTCCTCCTCTCCTCTTCCCTCTCTCCTCCTCTCTCATCTGTCCTCTCTCCTCTTCCCTTTCTCCTCCTGGAAACTCTACATCGTTTGCTATAAATTTCTGCTACTTGTTGTCCTAGCTTGGGTGTGGGGTGGATATTACAGGATTGTCTGTTTTCTTAGAGTATACACACAGAGGAAAGGTGAAGTGGAGGGTGGGGCTTCGAGTGGGAGTTTGTGGTTGTGTGTGTGTGGGAGAGTTGTGTGTGGGGGGGATGTAGTGGGGGTGTGTGGTTGTGTGTGTGGGGGAGTATAGTGGGTGTGTGTGTTTGGAAGGGGTGGGGAGTGTAGTGGGTGTGTGGTTGTGTATGGGGGGTGTCTGTGATTGTGTGTGTGGGGGGGGGGGTTGTGTGTGTAGTGTGTGTGGGAGGGGTGGGGGATGTAGTGGGTGTGTGTTTGTGGTTGTGTGTGTCTTTGTGGGTGTGTGTATGGATGTGTGTGTGTGTGGTTGTGTGGTGTGGTGTATGTGTGGGTGTGTGTGTGTGTGTGTATGGGTGCATGTGTGGGTGTGTGTGTGTATTCTTAGTTCTGGTCATTCTCAGGTGTTGGTCAAGTGGAGCAGGACTGCTCAGGACTGAAAAATTCAAATTTACCTGTACTTGTTACACATGGCAATAAACCTGAGCGCTGAAACTTGAACTTGAATCCTTCAGTTTCTCCCTCACAAGGTTGGAGTCCTCAGCTGGAACTGCTGCCGCGAGTCTCCAGATGTGTATTTTTAGACATTGCAAGCCACCACTTACACATTAACTAGAACAATCCCAGATGGACGGCACATGTCCTGATGTCACTCAGTGTTTACCTTCCTCAGAAGTTGTCCAGATGGCTTCAAACTCACGGCGCCTAAAAATCACTTCAGTCACTTGGAATCATTTTTTCCTGGTATTTTAATTCATCACGGTGTCACCTGAACTCACTGTTCCTGAAGGTTCAGTCATCTTCAACGCTGGAAAACAAGAGCGAATGTTTTCCTGAAAGCTATTTTACAATGAAATAATACTGTGTACATTTAGCAGATGCTTTTACCCTCAGCGATGTTCAGGGAGGGATTTAAACCTGCACGCTCATCTGATCCTGAGCTAGCTGTTCTACCACTGAGCTATACCCATCCCCATGTTCTACCACTGAGCTATACCCATCCCCATGTTCTACCACTGAGCTATACCCATCCCCATGTTCTACCACTGAGCTATACCCATCCCCATGTTCTACCACTGAGCTATACCCATCCCCATGTTCTACCACTGAGCTATACCCATCCCCATGTTCTACCACTGAGCTATACCCATCCCCATGTTCTACCACTGAGCTATACCCATCCCCATGTTCTACCACTGAGCTATACCCATCCCCATGTTCTATCACTGAGCTGTACCCATCCCCATGTTCTACTACTGAGCTATACCCATCCCCATGTTCTACCACTAAGCTGTACCCATCCCCATGTTCTACCACTGAGCTATACCCATCCCCATGTTCTAGCACTGAGCTATACCCATCCCCATGTTCTACCACTGAGCTATACCCATCCCCATGTTCTACCACTAAGCTATACCCATCCCCATGTTCTACCACTGAGCTATACCCATCCCCATGTTCTACCACTGAGCTATACCCATCCCCATGTTCTACCACTGAGCTATACCCATCCCCATGTTCTACCACTGAGCTATACCCATCCCCATGTTCTATCACTGAGCTGTACCCATCCCCATGTTGTACTACTGAGCTATACCCATCCCCATGTTCTACCACTGAGCTATACCCATCCCCATGTTCTACCACTGAGCTATACCCATCCCCATGTTCTACCACTGAGCTATACCCATCCCCATGTTCTACCACTGAGCTATACCCATCCCCATGTTCTACCACTGAGCTATACCCATCCCCATGTTCTACCACTGAGCTATACCCATCCCCATGTTCTACCACTGAGCTATACCCATCCCCATGTTCTACCACTGAGCTATACCCATCCCCATGTTCTACCACTGAGCTATACCCATCCCCATGTTCTACCACTGAGCTATACCCATCCCCATGTTCTACCACTGAGCTATACCCATCCCCATGCTCTACCACTGAGCTATACCCATCCCCATGCTCTACCACTGAGCTATACCCATCCCCATGTTCTACCACTGAGCTATACCCATCCCCATGCTCTACCACTGAGCTATACCCATCCCCATGCTCTACCACTGAGCTGTACCCATCCCCATGTTCTACTACTGAGCTATACCCATCCCCATGTTCTACCACTGAGCTTTACCCATCCCCATGTTCTACCACTGAGCTATACCCATCCCCATGTTCTACCACTGAGCTATACCCATCCCCATGTTCTACCACTGAGCTATACCCATCCCCATGTTCTACCACTAAGCTATACCCATCCCCATGTTCTACCACTGAGCTATACCCATCCCCATGTTCTACCACTGAGCTATACCCATCCCCATGTTCTACCACTGAGCTATACCCATCCCCATGTTCTACCACTGAGCTATACCCATCCCCATGTTCTACCACTGAGCTATACCCATCCCCACGCTCTACTACTGAGCTATACCCATCCCCATGTTCTACCACTGAGCTATACCCATCCCCACGCTCTACCACTGAGCTATACCCATCCCCATGTTCTACCACTGAGCTATACCCATCCCCATGTTCTACCACTGAGCTATACCCATCCCCATGTTCTACCACTGAGCTATACCCATCCCCATGCTCTACCACTGAGCTATACCCATCCCCATGCTCTACCACTGAGCTATACCCATCCCCATGTTCTACCACTGAGCTATACCCATCCCCATGTTCTACCACTGAGCTATACCCATCCCCATGTTCTACCACTAAGCTATACCCATCCCCATGTTCTACCACTGAGCTATACCCATCCCCATGTTCTACCACTGAGCTATACCCATCCCCATGTTCTACCACTGAGCTATACCCATCCCCATGTTCTACCACTGAGCTATACCCATCCCCATGTTCTACCACTGAGCTATACCCATCCCCACGCTCTACTACTGAGTTATACCCATCCCCATGAGCTATACCCATCCCCACGCTCTACCACTGAGCTATACCCATCCCCATGTTCTACCACTGAGCTATACCCATCCCCATGTTCTACCACTGAGCTATACCCATCCCCATGTTCTACCACTGAGCTATACCCATCCCCATGTTCTACCACTGAGCTATACCCATCCCCATGTTCTACCACTGAGCTATACCCATCCCCATGTTCTACCACTGAGCTATACCCATCCCCATGCTCTACCACTGAGCTATACCCATCCCCATGCTCTACCACTGAGCTATAGCTATACCCATCCCCATGTTCTACCACTGAGCTATACCCATCCCCATGCTCTACCACTGAGCTATACCCATCCCCATGCTCTACCACTGAGCTATACCCATCCCCATGTTCTACCACTGAGCTATACCCATCCCCATGTTCTACCACTGAGCTATACCCATCCCCATGTTCTACCACTGAGCTATACCCATCCCCATGTTCTACCACTGAGCTATACCCATCCCCATGTTCTACCACTGAGCTATACCCATCCCCATGTTCTACCACTGAGCTATACCCATCCCCATGTTCTACCACTGAGCTATACCCATCCCCATGTTCTACCACTGAGCTATACCCATCCCCATGTTCTACCACTGAGCTATACCTATCCCCATGTTCTACCACTGAGCTATACCCATCCCCATGTTCTACCACTGAGCTATACCTATCCCCATGTTCTACCACTAGCTATACCCATCCCCATGTTCTACCACTCTACCATCCCCATGCTCTACCACTGAGCTATACCCATCCCCATGCTCTACCACTGAGCTATACCCATCCCCATGTTCTACCACTGAGCTATACCCATCCCCATGCTCTACCACTGAGCTATACCCATCCCCATGCTCTACCACTGAGCTATACCCATCCCCATGTTCTACCACTGAGCTATACCCATCCCCATGTTCTACCACTGAGCTATACCCATCCCCATGTTCTACCACTGAGCTATACCCATCCCCATGTTCTACCACTGAGCTATACCCATCCCCATGTTCTACCACTGAGCTATACCCATCCCCATGTTCTACCACTGAGCTATACCCATCCCCATGCTCTACCACTGAGCTATACCCATCCCCATGTTCTACCACTGAGCTATACCCATCCCCATGTTCTACCACTGAGCTATACCCATCCCCATGTTCTACCACTGAGCTATACCCATCCCCACGCTCTACTAATGAGCTATACCCATCCCCATGTTCTACCACTGAGCTATACCCATCCCCATGTTCTACCCATTCTGTAATATAACTCTCCTCCTGTGTAGTACTTACAGTGTGCAGGCCTTCAGCAGAGTAAAGTACTCTGAACATTCATGGTCCTGCTTGTTGAATTACCTGATTAATCCTTAGTTGACCTTGTCTTGTGTCCAGGCCGAGACAGAGAAAGTGAAAATCATTGTCATTGTAATATGTTACATATATATTATAAATATTATTTAAATGTCCCTATGTTTACAGTGATTTATTTGGGGGGACAAATCATATTTTTCCCAGGATGGGGGGGTTGTGTGATTTCCGCCTATGGGCCAGCATGGAGGCAGCACGGAGCCAGCATGGAGGCAGTACAGAGGCAGCATGGAGCTAGCATTGAGGTAGCATGGAGCCAGCATGGAGGCAGAATGGAGGCAGCATGGAGGCAGGATAGAGGCAGCATGGAGGCAGGATAGAGGCAGCATGGAGGCAGGATAGAGGCAGCATGGAGGCAGGATAGAGTCAGGATAGAGGCAGCATGGAGCCAGCATGGAGGCAGGATAGAGGCAGCATGGAGGCAGCATGTAGCCAGCATGGAGGCAGGATAGAGGCAGCATGGAGGCAGCACGGAGCCAGCATGGAGGCAGTATGGAGGCAGCATGGAGGTAGGATAGAGGCAGCATGGAGCCAACATGGAGGCAGCATGGAGCCAGCATGGAGACAGGATAGAGGCAGCATGGAGCCAGCACGGAGGCAGGATAGAGGCAGCATGGAAGCAGCAAGGAGGCAGCATGGAGGCAGGATAGAGGCATCATGGAGGCAGCATGGAGGCAGGATGGAGGCAGGATAGAGGCAGCATGGAGGCAGGATGGAGGCAGGATAGAGGCAGCATGGAGGCAGGATGGAGCCTCGGTCTTGTGATGAAGAGATCCTCTATCCTCTAATCTGCTGTTCTGGCCCAACAACACTGGTCTTCAGAGTGTAAAATGAGAGTCTGTAATTAGGGGCGTGAGAGGAGTGAGGCTGGACTGGGATCAGGAACCACACTCACCAACTGTCCAGCTGTAATCTGCAGAGACAAGCCTCACATGCCTCCCTGGATAAATACCAGAAGAATTACAGAGATGAATGACTGTTAAAAAGCCATCATAACAATATTATGTATATTCATTATACTTAATTAATACTAATAACATAATAGTATGTTTTATTATTTCATAACATGTGATTAAGTGGAGGAGCAGAAGCACAGACAGTGTGATAAACATTTCAGATTAAAAAAACAATAATAAAAAGACTGGCACGGTTTCTGAAGACGTTTTATTTCAATTTAAACATCCCGGCTTGGCAAGTAATGTGTCCAGAAGATAAAAGGGTTTCATAAAACCGGCTGTTGCCTACCACGCTATCTCTGCCTTCATCTTCGGAAAGAGTCAAGCCTGCTTCCTCCAGACACTCTGAGATGAAAAGACAAGCTCTAAACCTTCCCTTTTAACAGCTTCTTCACCAGCCCCAGGCTGTCCCTCTCCTCCTCGTGAGGTTTACAAGATGGGCAGGCTGCTGCTGTGAGGTTTACAAGATGGGCAGGCTGTTGCTGACCTGCAGGTGAAGAGTACCATATTTGTGTCTCCAAATATTTTTAACCAGGTTGACATACAGGAGTGGGGATTTGAACCTGCAACCTCTTGATTAGCAGTTAACTGCTCTAACAGCTTACCCACCCCCACCCCCTGAAGAGAGAGCATGGTGAGAGAAACCTGGCAGCGAGGTGTGTGTCTGACGTCAAGGTAAACACACACCTCCAACACACAATGTTATCATGTTGGGACTGAGCTTGAGTCAACAGTAACAACAGTCTGACAAACCTGGGGTAGCAGAGATGATGCTGCTCTCTGTAGCTCTGGGGTAGCAGAGATGATGCTGCTCTCTGTAGCTCTGGGGTAGCAGAGATGATGCTGCTCTCTGTAGCTCTGGGGCAGCAGAGATGATGCTGCTCTCTGTAGCTCTGGGGTAGCAGAGATGATGCTGCTCTCTGTAGCTCTGGGGCAGCAGAGATGATGCTGCTCTCTGTAGCTCTGGGGTAGCAGAGATGATGCTGCTCTCTGTAGCTCTGGGGTAGCAGAGATGATGCTGCTGTCTGTAGCTCTGGGGCAGCAGAGAGATCTGATCTAGCCCTAATCTCACGGCTCCCTGAGGACCAACAGCAGCTGCTTTTTCACACATCTGTTCCCAAACTCTGAGTCACCGTGGAAACCAGAAGAATGAGAGAACGGGGAGAAGTCAAACGGAAGTGCCTCGAGTCTATAAGACAAAGAGCAGGAACTCGATTTTGCCCAGTTTAGAATGAACTAACGGGTACTTTACAAACGATGTACGGTATAAGGAAATGTATTCTTAAGGAAACTTTGTTTAATTCCTCCTAGATATTTGACAGACTAAGACATATTGAGTCCTGGGTGTAGATTTGTTTATGGAGGTATCCACGACTCGTTTACTGTTAAGACAGAATGGTTGCTTCCATTGTCAGTTCTACACTAGTCCTGCAAACAATAAAACATGTAGTCTGGCTGAAGCTATAGCCTTCCAAACTGCTCGGATTCCTAAACCTGTTCAGTCTGAGAATTCAGTTGAGATTTTCTAAAGTCAATGTGTTAACTTTCGGTCAGTAGTTTTTAGACAAGATTTTGTGAAATCTTCAGCACTTTCAGCCCACTGCCAACCAATCATACCAAGCAATGTTTTTCTCTCTCACTGTATCTGTATCTGTCTCTGTCTCTCTCTGTCTCCCCCCCCCCCCCTTTTCTCTCTCTCTCTCTCTCTCTCTCTCTCTCTCTCTCTCTCTCTCTCTCTCTCTCTCTCTCTCTCTCTCTCTCTCTCTCTCTCTCTCTCTCTCTCTCTCTCTCTCTCTCTCTCTCTCTCTCTCTCTCTCTCTCTCTCTTTCCCAATATCGGGGCGGGATCTTGTGACTCACTAGCAACTTCCGAGGCAGAGTTGGACAAAAGTAACCGGTAGATCGCGTCGCTCTTCGTCAGTCACTCACCGAGTTTGACTACGGTGAACACGGAACACTAAAGTTGTGCCTCCGGCGCTGAATTAGAGACGTGGGGACCGGCTGCAATCTACATCCCTCTAATGTCGAGCGACAGAGACCGAGAGGTGGCGGGGTTCGACTGTCAGGTTGCAAAGGTGAATTCAACTGCAGATATAACTTCTGGTAAGCGCATTATACAACATAAAGTCTTATTTTTCTTCAAGCGTCCTAATCACTTTGGTGCCACTTACCAACTTTCTTTTTTCTCGAAATTGTGCTAAACCTTCCTAAAAGGTTTCACTTTTAAGTACGCCCATCTTGCTTGATAAATATGTATAGATTTCAAAAGTATATAAGGTTATAAATCATTGACATGTACAACTGTATTTACCTACTCAAATCCTTCTTGTCACGTATGATTCAGTAATGGAAAAATGGACTTGAGTGAAATGAACTGTCCGCATAAATGAATGAACGATGTATGAATGCATTATTAACGTTGGAACAAGGAAAAGGTTGGTCAAATTGGTCTTGGTGGTCAGGGAAACTAACATGCTTTGTGTTTTTGACAAAGCAACAGTGTATGCATATAATATATATAAGCTCAAACAAGTGGTTGTTTGCCAGTCACTTAGAAGTGAGTTATTTACTGAGTACATTTCAAAACTCCTTTTAATTCATTTAAAGTCTGTGTTTGTAATTGTATGAAGTCAGTGGATTCTTCAGTATGTAATGTAAGTGTTCATGTGCCGTTGTGGTCGTAGACAGTCACATTCCTGGCTTTCCTTGCGATACATTAAACACACAGTAGCGGACAGAGCTGGGCGTCTCTGCCCTCGCAACACGCTCTACTTACTCTGAGAGAAAATATGACAACTCAGTGATGATACACTCAGCTGAGGGCTTGGAGGACTGTGGGAGGCAGGAGTTGAAACCAGAGAGGAAGAAAGACTACTTCCTGTCAGCTGTGACGAGGCTGGGCTCTGCAGGTTCAGCAGAAAGCCCTCATGATATCATCCCTTGTGGAATCAAGTGATATGTTACTGTGATCCTACATGTGTAATTGTGTCCACTTATTCCATCAACAACAGCAATAACATGTTCAGGTGGACATCCCATCCAGTAAGCCATGGAACACCCAGGAGTGTATTTAGCGTGTGCTAGCCTGGCGGCTGGTGACTTTGGACAGCCAGTGAGCCGTCATGGTGTCACAGTTTAGTATCTATTTCAGCAGTCCTAGAGGCTGACGGGCGTCTGAGGTGTGTGTGAGGTGTGTTTTGGAGGTGTGTATGAGGTGTGTGTTAGGTGTGTTTTGGAGGTGTGTGTGAGGTGTGTTTTGGAGGTGTGTGTGAGGTGTGTGTGAGGTGTGTTTTGGAGGTGTGTGTGAGGTGTGAGGTGTGTTTTGGAGGTGTGCGTGAGGTGTGTGTGTGAGGTGTGAGGTGTGTTTTGGAGGTGTGCGTGAGGGTGTGTGTGTGAGGTGTGTTTTGGAGGTGTGTGTGAGGTGTGTTTTGGAGGGGTGTGTGTGAGGTGTGTGTGAGGTGTGTTTTGGAGGTGTGTGTGAGGTGTGTGTGAGGTGTGTTTTGGAGGTGTGCGTGAGGTGTGTGTGTGAGGTGTGTTTTGGAGGTGTGTGTGAGGTGTGTGAGGTGTGTGTGTGAGGTGTGTTTTGAAGGTGTGTGTGAGGTGTGTGTGTGAGGTGTGTTTTTGGAGGTGTGTGTGAAGTGTTTTGGAGGTGTGTGTGAGGTGTGTTTTGGAGGTGTGTGTGAGGTGTGTGTGAGGTGTGTGTGAGGTGTGTGTGAGGTGTGTTTTGGAGGTGTGTGTGAGGTGTGTGAGTTGTGTGTGAGGTGTGTTTTGGAGGTGTGTGTGAGGTGTGTGTGAGGTGTGTGAGGTGTGTGTGACGTGTGTTTTGGAGGTGTGTGTGAGGTGTGTGAGGTGTGTGTGTGAGGTGTGTTTTGGAGGTGTGTGTTGCTGCTCCTGCTGGTCTCAGGAGAGAGGCTGTCTTCAGCTGCTGCAGGAGGCATCGGCCCGGTGAGGATTCACACACAGGTCCCCTAATCCAGAGTATAAGGACATCATCTAATTTGATATGAAGAAACCAAAAGTATTTTTCAATGATTGTTACTGGCATGTCAGCACCTGATTGAATTAGAATAGATTGATTCAATTAGAGGTCATTCAGATTGGCTGAATTGTGTTTTGTCTTAAGCTGTTTACAGAGGGCTTAGCTAGTCTCTGAAGGGCTGTGGCGAGGAGAGGAACTTGTACACCTCCCTCCCTTTCTCTCTCTCTCTGTCTCTCTCCCTGTCTCTCCCCCTCTCTCTGACTCTCTCTCTCTGACTCTCTCTCTCTCTGACTCTCTCTGGCTCTCCCCTCTCTCTCTCCCCCACCACAACACAGCCTCCTCCTATGAAGGCTTGTCTGGGCGACTCCAGTATGAGCAGTTTTTCAGTGTCCTGCTGCAAGCAGGGAACCATATAAGGCTGCAGCTCGTGGCTTGGCGTCGTCCTGGCAGGTCTGGGGGGTGGAGGAGCGTGGTTGGTTCTACTTCTCGGCTCACTCCCCTCTGCATCTCAGCATCACTCCCCTCTGAACCCTTAGTGCTGTCAGACTGTCCCACCCTGCTGAAGGGTAGCCAGGTTTCGTGTAAGGTGCGTGTGTGTGGTGTGTGTGACCAGCTCAGTGGCTGGGTCTCTTCCCAGCATGCAGCAGTGATTCTGACACTCTTCCCAGCATACAGCAGTGATTCTGACACTCTTCCCATTATGCAACAGTGATTCTGACACTCTTCCCAGCATGCAACAGTGATTCTGACACTCTTCCCAGCATGCAGCAGGGGTTCTGTCACTCTTCCCAACATGCAGCAGTGATTCTGACACTTCCCAGCATGCAACAGTGATTCTGACACTCTTCCCAGCATGCAGCAGTGATTCTGACACTCTTCCCAGCATGCAGCAGGGGTTCTGACACTCTTCCCAGCATGCAGCAGGGGTTCTGACACATGGATGAACATGAGAAACAGCAGAATGTTTATGTTTCTGAGGATTAACGAGGTGGTGAGTCCAGGGGGAACACCCCCCAGAGGGACACCCCCCACCCCCCAGGCCCCAGGGGAACACACCCCCCACCCCCCCAGGCCCCAGAGAACCATCAACAAACGCTGACGTGGAAGCTTGGTAGCAAACCTTCACTACTCACACACACACATACAGTATACACACACACATATATACACACATTAACACATACACATATATACACATGTACACACACAGACACACACACAGATACACACCCACAGACACACATGTACACGCATATATATACACTTACACACAGTAGATATACACACACACAAACACACACACAGATACACATAAACACACACTGTCTGGAGGATTTCCCTCCTCCTCCTCTCTTCGTTTCTGGTGCAGCTCCGAGTTCTCCTTTTTGTGTGTTTTAATGTGTTTGTACAAGTTGGTGGTGTTGCCATAGTAGCGAATAGCCTTCCAACGCACATCGCAGTTTGCAAGGTTTTAATTTACCACCGTAAAATAATTCTACACAAACATTCCTCTTTCTTTCTGCCATCATGACACCTCTCCTGGTCCAGTTTCTGCCATCATGACACCTCTCCTGGTCCAGTTTCTGCCATCATGACACCTCTCCTGTCCAGTTTCTGCCATCATGACACCTCTCCTGGTCCAGTTTCTGCCATCATGACACCTCTCCTGGTCCAGTTTCTGCCATCATGACACCTCTCCTAGTCCAGTTTCTGCCATCATGACACCTCTCCTAGTCCAGTTTCTGCCATCATGACACCTCTCCTGGTCCAGTTTCTGCCATCATGACACCTCTCCTAGTCCAGTTTCTGCCATCATGACACCTCTCACTCATGTACAAAGGGCCTGCTCTGTCCTTGTGCTTGATGACATCATCAAAGTGAGCAGGGGAGGAGGAGCATTGTGTGCATAGGAGACTGGAGCGGCACAGGTTTCAATGCTTATTTTAAACTTTAAAATGGTGGTGTCCATCATGGTTATCACAGAGGAGTGGTGTCCACCTTGGTTATCACAGAGGAGTGGTGTCCACCATGGTTATCATAGAGGAGAGGTGTCCACCATGGTTATCATAGAGGAGAGGTGTCCACCATGGTTATCACAGAGGACTGAGCCTGCTGACTCTCCACCAGACTCTCTCTCTCTCTCTCTCTCTCTCTCCTCTCTTCTCTCTCTCTCTCTCTCTCTCTCTCTCTCTCTCTCTCCTCTGTCTCTCTCTCTCTGTCTCTCTCTCTCTGTCTCTCTCTCTGTCTCTCTCTCTCTCTGTCTCTCTCTCTGTCTCTCTCTCTGTCTCTCTCTCTATCCCCCTCAGCCCCCAGCCTGAGTGGGAAACAGAACAGTCTTGATTACTCTAGTTTCCACATCTGCCTAAGAATGAAGACGAATTAATGTGACATCATGGCAGATGAGAGGCAATCAGAGGAATGTGTGTGTGTAAGTGTAGGTCTGTGTGTGTGTGTGGGCTTGTGTGTGTGTGTGTGTGTGTGTGTGTGTGTGTGGTATGATATGATGTCAGATGATACTTGGGTGTGTCAACTGTCTTGCTTGATTATCTCCAAGTGTCTCTTTTGATTAGCTGCTTTAACATGTTAAAACTCATCAGTGTTCCTCAGGGGGCAGGGAGAACTGGGAGTGTATGTGTTTGCATTTGTTTGTGTGAATCTGTGTGTGTGAGAGAGAGAGAGAGAGTTTACGTGTGTGTGCGATGTGTGCGTGTGTTTGCATTTGTGTTTTTGTTAATCAAAAGTCTACCATCACTGTTATGGCTTTGCTGACCCCAGATGCCGCTGGAAGAGTTGTTTTGACTAGCGGGATCAAGGACTGCTGCTAGTTGCTGGTAGTGATGGATCTGTTCAGGCTGTGTGTCTGTTCAGGCTGTGTCTGCGCTGTGTGTCTGTGCAGGCTGTGTGTCTGTGCTATCTGTGTGTCTGTGCTGTCTGTGCAGGCTGTGTGTCTGTGCTGGCTGTGTGTCTGTGCTGTCTGTGTGTCTGTGTGTCTCTGCAGGCTGTGTCTGTGCTGTGTGTCTGTGCAGGCTGTGTGTCTGTGCAGGTTGTGTGTCTGTTCAGGCTGTATCTGTGCTGTGTGTCTGTGCTGTGCAGGCTGTGTGTATGTGTGTCTGTGCAGGCTGTGTGTGTGTGTGTCTGTGTGGCTGTGTGTCTGTGCAGGCTGTGTGTCTGTGTGGCTGTGTGTCTGTGCAGGCTGTGTGTCTGTGCTGGCTGTGTGTCTCTGTGTCTGTGTGTCTGTGCAGGCTGTGTGGCTGTGTGTCTGTGCTGGCTGTGTGTCTGTGCTGGCTGTGTGTCTGTGCTGGCTGCGCAGCTGTTGATTGAGCTGTTTGCTGCTGCTGCAGAGTAAACACTGTCAGGTCCACACAGGATTACACTGTTGCACCATCAAGAATGTAGCTCCTTATCAGGAAATCACACACAGTTCTCTCTCTCTCTCCTTCTGGATGTCTCTGTCTGTCTGTCTCTCTCTCTGAAAATCATCTCCTCTCCCTCCTTCTCTTTTTCTCTCTCCCACTTTCTCTCTCTCTCCTTCTACCTCTATCTCCCACCTCTCTCTCTTCCCCACCTCTCTCTCTCCCTTCACCTCTCTCTCTCTTCCCCCACCTCTCCCTCTCTCCCCCACCTCTCTCTCTCCCCCCACCTCTCCCTCTCTCCCCCACCTCTCTCTCTCTCTCCCCCCACCTCTCTTTCTCTCCCCCCACCTCTCTCTCTCTCTCTCCCCACCCCACGAGTAGGCATTCGAGTTTCTGCGACACTTGCTGAAAGAAAAGGGAATCGCAACCTTGAAAGACGTGAAAATCGCTGATCACGAAGCAGCCAACTGAAATAGCAATGACAAAATAGCTTGAAAATAGCTTTTACCATTGTAATTTTAATACTGGATGATTACATATTTAGGAAAGCCATGAATGGATGGTCCTAGAATTCGATCAGTGCAACAACAAAAAAAAGTCCATCTACAAAATGTCCAAATGACCAAAGACTTTTCTAGTCATAAGCAGCAAACATGCAGAGGTTAAAAGTAAGCTCTGCATTCCTTTTACAGTGACTTACGGATGCACTGAAACAAACTTCCAGGTGGACTGAAAATCATCTCCAGTCCCACCCTCTCTCTCTCTCTCTCTCTCTCTCTCTCTCTCTCTCTCTCTCTCTCTCTCTCTCTCTCTCTCTCTCTCTCTCCCCTCTGTCCGTTCTCTCACTCCCCCCTTCTCTCTCTCCCCCTTTCTCTCTCTCTCCCCCTTTCTTTCTCTCTCTCTCTCTCTCTCTCCCCTCCGTTCTCTCATTCCCCCCTTCTCTTTCTCCCCCTTTCTCTCTCTCCCCCTTTCTCTCTCTCTCTCTCTCTCTCTCTCTCCTCCTCTCTCTCTCTCTCTCTCTCTCTCTCTCTCTCTCTCTCTCCCCTCTGTCCGTTCTCTCACTCCCCCCTTCTCTTTCTCCCCCTTTCTCTCTCTCTCCCCCTTTCTCTCTCTCTCCTCCTCTCTCCTCCTCTCTCTCTCTCTCTCTCCCCTCCGTTCTCTCACTCCCCCCTTCTCTTTCTCCCCCTTTCTCTCTCTCTCCCCCTTTCTCTCTCTCTCCTCCTCTCTCCTCCTCTCTCTCTCTCTCTCTCTCTCTCTCTCCCCTCCGTTCTCTCATCCCCCCTTCTCTTTCTCCCCCTTTCTCTGTCTCTCTCATCCCCCTAAGATGTATTGGCATGACATCAGTACAACTGTGCTGAAGAACAAGTGATGAGTGCATGTGTATGAGTGTTTTATAGGGTAGAACAAGTGATGAGTGCATGTGTATGAGTACGTTTATCAGTAGTCCCTAGAAGGCCTCTCATAGGGTGTGGAGTTAGACAACCCTAATCCCCCCCCAAGGCTGGTCCTGTCACCTTCACAGGCCCCTCCCTCCCTGCCTGCCTCCATGCCTCCCTGGCCCCTGCCTCTCTCTCTTCCTCCCTGCTTCCTGCCTCCTGCCTCTCTTTCTTCCTCCCTGCCTCTCTCTCTCTCCTCCTCCCTGCTTCCCGCTCTCCCTCCTTGCCTCCCTCTCTGCCCTCAGCTGCCATACAAGGGAGGAAGTGTCCTCAAGGAGGTGAGATGGAGGAGGGAGGACGTGAGATGGAGGAGGGAGGGGGTGAGATGAAGGAGGGAGGAGGTGAGATGGAGGAGGGGACACACAAACTGATGATATTCCTACCCAGATCACTGCTGAGTACTGCAGCTCTCTCTAACTCTGCCTCTCTCTTCCTCTGCCTCTCTCTTCCTCTGCCTCTCTCCTCTTTCTCTGCTTTTTCTCCCTCTCTGCTTCTCCCTCTTTCCCTGCTGCTTGTCATGCTTCAAAAGGATAGAGGGGAGAGAAAGAGAGAGGTTAAACATTTTATTTTATTTTTCAATAATGAAGAAAAGTTCACGAGGAGAGAAATAGACAATGTTTTCAAGCATGTGATGCAACATGAAACTTGCATCACAAAATGCATATTTATTTCTCAAATTACAAAACCACCAAACTCCAAAACACATGGTGTCTGGTTGTTTCACAGAGCCTGTGATGCCTGAGGCTAGCATGTGATGCCTGAGGTGCCTGTGATGCCTAAGGCTAAACTGTGATGCCTGAGGTGCCTGTGATGCCTGAGGCTAGCCTGTGATGCCTGAGGTGCCTGTGATGCCTGAGGTGCCTGTGATGCCTGAGGCTAGCATGTGATGCCTGAGGTGCCTGTGATGCCTAAGGCTAGACTGTGATGCCTGAGGCTAGCCTGTGATGCCTGAGGCTAGACTATGATGCCTGAGGCTAGACTGTGATGCCTGAGGTGCCTGTGATGCCTGAGGTGCCTGTGATGCCTGAGGCTAGCCTGTGATGCCTGAGTTGCCTGTGATGCCTGAGGTGCCTGTGATGCCTGAGGCTAGACTGTGATGCCTGAGGTGCCTGTGATGCCTGAGGCTAGCCTGTGATGCCTGAGGCTAGCCTGTGATGCCTGAGGTGCTTTTGATACCTGAGACTAGACTGTGATGCCAGAGGCTAGCCTGTGATGCCTGAGGCTAGCCTGTGATGCCTGAGGCTAGCCTGTGAATCCTGAGGTGCCTGTGATGCCTGAGGCTAGACTGTGATGCCTGAGGTGCCTGTGATGCCTGAGGCTAGCATGTGATGCCTGAGGTGCCTGTGATGCCTAAGGCTAAACTGTGATGCCTGAGGTGCCTGTGATGCCTGAGGTGCCTGTGATGCCTGAGGCTAGCCTGTGATGCCTGAGGTGCCTGTGATGCCTGAGGTGCCTGTGATGCCTGAGGCTAGCATGTGATGCCTGAGGTGCCTGTGATGCCTAAGGCTAGACTGTGATGCCTGAGGCTAGCCTGTGATGCCTGAGTTGCCTGTGATGCCTGAGGTGCCTGTGATGCCTGAGGCTAGACTGTGATGCCTGAGGTGCCTGTGATGCCTGAGGCTAGCCTGTGATGCCTGAGGCTAGCCTGTGATGCCTGAGGTGCTTTTGATACCTGAGACTAGACTGTGATGCCTGAGGCTAGCCTGTGATGCCTGAGGCTAGCCTGTGATGCCTGAGGCTAGCCTGTGAATCCTGAGGTGCCTGTGATGCCTGAGGCTAGACTGTGATGCCTGAGGTGCCTGTGATGCCTGAGGCTAGCCTGTGATGCCTAAGGCTAGCCTGTGATGCCTGAGGTGCTTGTGATACCTGAGGCTAGACTGTGATGCCTGAGGCTAGCCTGTGATGCCTGAGGCTAGCCTGTGATGCCTGAGGCTAGCCTGTGAATCCTGAGGTGCCTGTGATGCCTGAGGCTAGACTGTGATGCCTGAGGTGCCTGTGATGCCTGAGGCTAGCCTGTGATGCCTGAGGCTAGCCTGTGATGCCTGAGGTGCTTGTGATACCTGAGGCTAGACTGTGATGCCTGAGGCTAGCCTGTGATGCCTGAGGCTAGCCCGTGATGCCTGAGGCTAGCCTGTGAATCCTGAGGTGCCTGTGATGCCTGAGGTGCCTGTGATGCCTGAGGCTAGACTGTGATGCCTGAGGTGCCTGTGATGCCTGAGGCTAGCCTGTGATGCCTGAGGTGCCTGTGATGCCTGAGGTGCCTGTGATGCCTGAGGCTAGCATGTGATGCCTGAGGTGCCTGTGATGCCTAAGGCTAGACTGTGATGCCTGAGGCTAGCCTGTGATGCCTGAGGCTAGACTATGATGCCTGAGGCTAGACTGTGATGCCTGAGGTGCCTGTGATGCCTGAGGTGCCTGTGATGCCTGAGGCTAGCCTGTGATGCCTGAGTTGCCTGTGATGCCTGAGGTGCCTGTGATGCCTGAGGCTAGACTGTGATGCCTGAGGTGCCTGTGATGCCTGAGGCTAGCCTGTGATGCCTGAGGCTAGCCTGTGATGCCTGAGGTGCTTTTGATACCTGAGACTAGACTGTGATGCCAGAGGCTAGCCTGTGATGCCTGAGGCTAGCATGTGATGCCTGAGGTGCCTGTGATGCCTAAGGCTAGACTGTGATGCCTGAGGCTAGCCTGTGATGCCTGAGGCTAGACTATGATGCCTGAGGCTAGCCTGTGATGCCTGAGGTGCCTGTGATGCCTGAGGCTAGCCTGTGATGCCTGAGGCTAGCCTGTGATGCCTGAGGTGCTTTTGATACCTGAGACTAGACTGTGATGCCTGAGGCTAGCCTGTGATGCCTGAGGCTAGCCTGTGATGCCTGAGGCTAGCCTGTGAATCCTGAGGTGCCTGTGATGCCTGAGGCTAGACTGTGATGCCTGAGGTGCCTGTGATGCCTGAGGCTAGCCTGTGATGCCTAAGGCTAGCCTGTGATGCCTGAGGTGCTTGTGATACCTGAGGCTAGACTGTGATGCCTGAGGCTAGCCTGTGATGCCTGAGGCTAGCCTGTGATGCCTGAGGCTAGCCTGTGAATCCTGAGGTGCCTGTGATGCCTGAGGCTAGACTGTGATGCCTGAGGTGCCTGTGATGCCTGAGGCTAGCCTGTGATGCCTGAGGCTAGCCTGTGATGCCTGAGGTGCTTGTGATACCTGAGGCTAGACTGTGATGCCTGAGGCTAGCCTGTGATGCCTGAGGCTAGCCCGTGATGCCTGAGGCTAGCCTGTGAATCCTGAGGTGCCTGTGATGCCTGAGGTGCCTGTGATGCCTGAGGCTAGACTGTGATGCCTGAGGTGCCTGTGATGCCTGAGGCTAGCCTGTGATGCCTGAGGTGCCTGTGATGCCTGAGGTGCCTGTGATGCCTGAGGCTAGCATGTGATGCCTGAGGTGCCTGTGATGCCTAAGGCTAGACTGTGATGCCTGAGGCTAGCCTGTGATGCCTGAGGCTAGACTATGATGCCTGAGGCTAGACTGTGATGCCTGAGGTGCCTGTGATGCCTGAGGTGCCTGTGATGCCTGAGGCTAGCCTGTGATGCCTGAGTTGCCTGTGATGCCTGAGGTGCCTGTGATGCCTGAGGCTAGATTGTGATGCCTGAGGTGCCTGTGATGCCTGAGGCTAGCCTGTGATGCCTGAGGCTAGCCTGTGATGCCTGAGGTGCTTTTGATACCTGAGACTAGACTGTGATGCCAGAGGCTAGCCTGTGATGCCTGAGGCTAGCCTGTGATGCCTGAGGCTAGCCTGTGAATCCTGAGGTGCCTGTGATGCCTGAGGCTAGACTGTGATGCCTGAGGTGCCTGTGATGCCTGAGGCTAGCATGTGATGCCTGAGGTGCCTGTGATGCCTAAGGCTAAACTGTGATGCCTGAGGTGCCTGTGATGCCTGAGGTGCCTGTGATGCCTGAGGCTAGCCTGTGATGCCTGAGGTGCCTGTGATGCCTGAGGTGCCTGTGATGCCTGAGGCTAGCATGTGATGCCTGAGGTGCCTGTGATGCCTAAGGCTAGACTGTGATGCCTGAGGCTAGCCTGTGATGCCTGAGGCTAGACTATGATGCCTGAGGCTAGCCTGTGATGCCTGAGGTGCCTGTGATGCCTGAGGTGCCTGTGATGCCTGAGGCTAGCCTGTGATGCCTGAGTTGCCTGTGATGCCTGAGGTGCCTGTGATGCCTGAGGCTAGACTGTGATGCCTGAGGTGCCTGTGATGCCTGAGGCTAAGGCTAGACTGTGATGCCTGAGGCTAGCCTGTGATGCCTGAGGCTAGACTATGATGCCTGAGGCTAGCCTGAGAGGTGCCTGTGATGCCTGAGGTGCCTGTGATGCCTGAGGCTAGCCTGTGATGCCTGAGTTGCCTGTGATGCCTGAGGTGCCTGTGATGCCTGAGGCTGAGGCTAGCCTGTGAATCCTGAGGTGCCTGTGATGCCTGAGGCTAGACTGTGATGCCTGAGGTGCCTGTGATGCCTGAGGCTAGCCTGTGATGCCTGAGGCTAGCCTGTGATGCCTGAGGTGCTTGTGATACCTGAGGCTAGACTGTGATGCCTGAGGCTAGCCTGTGATGCCTGAGGCTAGCCTGTGATGCCTGAGGCTAGCCTGTGAATCCTGAGGTGCCTGTGATGCCTGAGGCTAGACTGTGATGCCTGAGGTGCCTGTGATGCCTGAGGCTAGCCTGTGATGCCTGAGGCTAGCCTGTGATGCCTGAGGTGCTTGTGATACCTGAGGCTAGACTGTGATGCCTGAGGCTAGCCTGTGATGCCTGAGGCTAGCCCGTGATGCCTGAGGCTAGCCTGTGAATCCTGAGGTGCCTGTGATGCCTGAGGTGCCTGTGATGCCTGAGGCTAGACTGTGATGCCTGAGGTGCCTGTGATGCCTGAGGCTAGCCTGTGATGCCTGAGTTGCCTGTGATACCTGAGGTGCCTGTGATGTCTGAGGCTAGACTGTGATGCCTGAGGCTAGACTATGATGCCTGAGGTGCCTGTGATGCCTGAGGTGCCTGTGATGCCTGAGGCTAGCCTGTGTTGCCTGAGGCTAGCCTGTGATGCCTGAGGCTAGCCTGTGATGCCTGAGGCTAGCCTGAGGGATGTTTTGGATAGATGAACAGAGGGTGATCCTGCTGAGGATCAGAGCCCCTACATCCTGCGCTGCGACCAGACACCTGGGGGGTATTCCAGAAAGCGGGTTTAACAAACAGTGAACCTAACCCTGAACTCTGAGTTGATTTACTCTAAAATGGAAAACCCCAACTCTTCAGTTCCAGAAAAGCTGATTTGAATGAGTTAAATCAACTCAGAGTACGTCCACTCTGAGTTAAGCATGAGAACTATTAAAAGCAAACATCAATGGAACTCCAATACTAGGATCCACCATGGCACCCGGCAACAAAAAACGTTGTTCTACTTCACCACACTTCAGATAGAATTTTAATACGTGTTCATAGTGAATCTGAGCACATATTCCACAAAGAAGCAACACGGCTGTAGCAGCGTAGGAGAGATAATTGGCGTGGGAGACAATTGCTGGCCGAGTCAATGCATACATTTAAATGCAGTAGCCAGTTTATACATTGAACATTTAACTACACTGTCCGTTAATTTTACAGGTCAAATAGTGGTGGATTAGATAGCATGTTAAATGTTATATTAAATATAAAAACATACTACGAACAGGTAAGGCATATTTTGCTTAGGCCTTTAAGCTTGTGATTGTAGCCTCTACATCACCTTGGTTTTAATCATATTCGACCTAATACAAAGTATCAGTTGGTGCCTATTTCAACTTGTAGTAGCAGTAACCCCCAACAGAATGCTTTTCATCACAGGATGATGATGATGATGATGATGATTAAGATAATGAAGAGACGTTAACTGCTGCCGCAGAGATGGATGCAAAGAAGCCTACATGTATGGTAGCTACTGTAGATCTCTCCCCATGTACTTTTATTTACAGGCTGGTGTGGAATTTTCAGTTACACTGAAATTATGAGAATAATTAATATAAAAACGATTTGCACATTTTGATCCTGTTGAACAGAGCTGTACACAATGAGATGTGCATTTAATGGCAGGTGAATTCTGCATGAGAAAATGTTGAATTTAATGTAATCTCCTGTATTCCCAGTTACCAGTAAAGGAGTTGTACAAACTGCATCTCATAAAGCAAGTGCCAAAAAGTGACCAAGAGATGGTATACTTGGTGGGTGGGTGTCAGATGGCTGAGCGGTTAGGGAATCGGGCTACCAATGAGAAGGTTGCTGGTTTGATTCCCGACTGTGCCAAATGACGTTGTGTCCCTGGGCAAGGCACTTCACCCTACTTGCCTCAGGGGAATGTCCCTGTACTTACTGTAAGTCGCTCTGGATAAGGGCGTCTGCTAAATGACTAAATGTTAATGTATACTTAAGGCAAAAGAATAAAGGCTGATCTTGAAATTGATTTGCTGGAACACCAGTTATAGGAGGGTGCATGGTCACAGGCAGGGTTCTAAATTAACTTATTTGATCACCAGCCAATTTGGCTGGTAACTTTCTAAAGTTACCAACCAATCAGAATTTCCACTAGCCAAATTTTCACTTTCCGGTGAAAATAAGAACAATTATGAGTTTCACTGAATGCATTTGATCATTTTATTAACATTGTTGGCATGAAAAACACAGAAAATGAAGTAAAATGAAGCACAGAAGTATGATGCAAGGGTATGAGAAATCACCAACACGTGACTAAGTAAGGACACGATTTATTGTAAATGGCTAAAACGTCCATTTGCATCATGATGAGATTGACTCCTGCCCATGCATTTACAGTAACATTTTGTCCTAAGCAGGCTTTAATTAAACTGACCTAATACACTCTTTATTAAGAACAGTGTATTTACATTACACTAGACTGTGTCAGTAAGCAACATACTTTTTCTTATGCGTAGACTACATGCTAGCTTGACGTTGTCATACTCATAATTCTAGTCAGAATATGAGTCTGAAAACTCTCCGTTGGGCTGTGACTACGGGGCGTGTTTCAACCGAACTTGTAAAACAAATGCCTCTTCGCTCAATTGGATAGACCTACAACCAATCAGAGCAACGTAATATGTTGTTTGTTGAAAACAAATTCAACCCAAGCGCTCTTTCGTGACGTTGTTGATTACGTTACTGTTGATCATCTGTCCATCATCGTATAAAGCCCTCCCTGGCAATTTCATTGGTCCGTCCCGATTCTGGTTTTCTGTAGTTGTCCCCAATACGAGACCCTCCAGACCCAACTTCCCGACCAAATTTTTTTGTGGGCGGGGAGAAGTTGGGCTGGCAGCCAAGCTAACTACATACGGCAATCCTTACAAAACATGACAACATTTTCATTGTCAAACACAAGCCATTCCCGACCCGTCAGCCATTTGGCATTACATTTTATTTTCTTTGTTTCTCTAGTGCTATCAATATCCTCATCCCCTGCCTCGTTCCTATTCTCGCCCACAGAACTTTGTCCTAACCACCGCCGCATTAAGTTAACTTTTTACTTTACTACTCTAGCTAGCTCTTATTACCTCCTATGATCCGCATATGCTTCGTTTGACTTCTTCCTTGTGTTTTCTGGTGGACGCTCCGTTCGTTTCCACGGTTTCTCGCGCCGGTTTCACTTCAACTGCGCGCAGCCAATGGGCATATAAAACGTTATCACGTAGCATTATGGCACAGTGTTCATGGGAAACTCAGGAAGTACTGCCAGGGGGATAAATGACCAAGAACCATGCCGAGAACAGAGCCTAACTGGCCAAACTGGCTAGTGAGTTTTTATTAACACCCGGCGGGTGTTTATTTAGAACCCTGGTCACAGGTGAATAATGTTAATTGTAGGAACAATAGCATATATAGCTGTCGTTCTTGTTGATGTTGTTGTTGTTGATGATGTTATTGCTTACTTCTGCTGTTGTCCATCACGTAATTCTCCAACCTTAGCAGGAAGTGCTTCTATGAGATTGACCACATGGCTCCTCTGATTGGAGGTTGATGAGACCTCAGCAGGCTTCTCTGTAGTCACCCAGCCTGGAGAGTGTGGTGTCCAGAACCACACAGTGGTGCCAGATTCTCCCTCTGATCTCAACATCCTTTCTTCTGCCTTCCCACCATCCCCAGCGTCTGGCAGACATGATCTCTGTTAGACGTGTGCTTGTTTTTCGGTAGCAGGAGACCAGGGGGACACAGACCCTGGCCCTGCTGCAGGACAGAGAGGACTGGGTCTGGGACACACTAACACCATGACCTCATCCTGCAGGACAGAGAGGACTGGGTCTGGGACACACTAACACCATGACCTCATCCTGCAGGACAGAGAGGACTGGGTCTGGGACACACTAACACCATGACCTCATCCTGCAGGACAGAGAGGACTGGGTCTGGGACACACTAACACCATGACCTCATCCTGCAGGACAGAGAGGACTGGGTCTGGGACACACTAACACCATGACCTCATCCTGCAGGACAGAGAGGACTGGGTCTGGGACACACTAACACCATGACCTCATCCTGCAGGACAGAGAGGACTGGGTCTGGGACACACTAACACCATGACCTCATCCTGCAGGACAGAGAGGACTGGGTCTGGGACACACTAACACCATGACCTCATCCTGCAGGACAGAGAGGACTGGGTCTGGGACACACTAACACCATGACCTCATCCTGCAGGACAGAGAGGACTGGGTCTGGGACACACTAACACCATGACCTCATCCTGCAGGACAGAGAGGACTGGGTCTGGGACACACTAACACCATGACCTCATCCTGCAGGACAGAGAGGACTGGGTCTGGGACACACTAACACCATGACCTCATCCTGCAGGACAGAGAGGACTGGGTCTGGGACACACTAACACCATGACCTCATCCTGCAGGACAGAGAGGACTGGGTCTGGGACACACTAACACCATGACCTCATCCTGCAGGACAGAGAGGACTGGGTCTGGGACACACTAACACCATGACCTCATCCTGCAGGACAGAGAGGACTGGGTCTGGGACACACTAACACCATGACCTCATCCTGCAGGACAGAGAGGACTGGGTCTGGGACACACTAACACCATGACCTCATCCTGCAGGACAGAGAGGACTGGGTCTGGGACACACTAACACCATGACCTCATCCTGCAGGACAGAGAGGACTGGGTCTGGGACACACTAACACCATGACCTCATCCTGCAGGCGTTCCACCCCCCTCAACCGCCCCCATCCCTCAACCTTTCATCCCTCGTGATGAAATCCCTTCATTCCAGGACTGTGGGGTGTGTATATAATGTCTGGGGTGTGTGGTTTGTGTAGTGTACAGGGTGTGGAGGGGTATGGAGGGTGTATAATGTACAGGGTGTGGAGGGAATGTAGAGTACAGGGTGTGGAGTGCACAGGATGTGGAGTGTACAGGGTGTGCCTGGGTGGACCTGGTAGAAGGGTGGACCTGGTAGAAGGTAGATTGATCAGGATAGATAGCCATGTCTGTTAGCGATGCTCCATAGATCAGTCTACTATTGTCCTACCCGAAGACCTGTGCTTCCCCTTGTCTCTGAGTTCACTGCCAGACAGGAGACTCTGCCTGTTTATCAGTAGTAGTTGGAGAAGACAAATGGTGTTTTTCTGCGTGGTAACAAGACTCCGTGTGATAGAGATAAGAGTGTGAAGGATCGCAGTTCACCTTGAGGAAAGTCAGGAAAATACATACAACTCTACTAAACCAAAACTGCAAGAACTTGCGGTCCTCTAATGGAAAAGCCAGTTAGATTAACCAACAACAGATAAATGGTCAAAATAATAGAAATAGTAGAGGGCGTAGAGGATTGGGGGGTGGGGGGCTGGGAAGGTAGAGGGCGTAGAGGACTGGGGGGGCTGGGAAGGTAGAGGGCGTAGAGGATTGGGGGGGCTGGGAAGGTAGAGGGCGTAGAGGACTGGGAGGGTGGGGGGCTGGGAAGGTAGAGGGTGTAGAGGACTGGGGGGGCTGGGAAGGTAGAGGGCGTAGAGGACTGGGAGGGTGGGGGGCTGGAAAGGTAGAGGGTGTAGAGGACTGGGGGGGCTGGGAAGGTAGAGGGCGTAGAGGACTGGGGGGGCTGGGAAGGTAGAGGGCGTAGAGGACTGGGGGGGCTGGGAAGGTAGAGGGCGTAGAGGACTGGGGGGGCTAGGAAGGTAGAGGGCGTAGAGGACTGGGGGGGCTGGGAAGGTAGAGGGCGTAGAGGACTGGGGGGGCTGGGAAGGTAGAGGGTGTAGAGGACTGGGGGGTGGGGGGGCTGGGAAGGTAGAGGGCGTAGAGGACTGGGGGGGCTGGGAAAGTAGAGGGTGTAGAGGACTGGGGGGGCTGGGAAGGTAGAGGGCGTAGAGGACTGGGGGGGCTGGGAAGGTAGAGGGTGTAGAGGACTGGGTGGTGGGGGGGCTGGGAAGGTAGAGGGTGTAGAGGACTGGGGGGGCTGGCAAGGTAGAGGGCGTAGAGGACTGGGGGGGCTGGGAAGGTAGAGGGCGTAGAGGACTGGGGGGTGGGGGGGCTGGGAAGGTAGAGGGCGTAGAGGACTGGGGGGGCTGGGAAAGTAGAGGGTGTAGAGGACTGGGGGGGCTGGGAAGGTAGAGGGCGTAGAGGACTGGGGGGTGGGGGGCTGGGAAGGTAGAGGGCGTAGAGGACTGGGGGGGCTGGGAAGGTAGAGGGCGTAGAGGACTGGGGGGGCTGGGAAGGTAGAGGGCGTAGAGGACTGGGGGGGCTGGGAAGGTAGAGGGCGTAGAGGACTGGGGGGGCTGGGAAGGTAGAGGGCGTAGAGGACTGGGGGGTGGGGGGCTGGGAAGGTAGAGGGCGTAGAGGACTGGGGGGTGGGGGGCTGGGAAGGTAGAGGGCGTAGAGGACTGGGGGGTGGGGGGCTGGGAAGGTAGATGGTGTAGAGGACTGGGGGGGCTGGGAAGGTAGAGGGTGTAGAGGATTGGGGGGGCTGGGAAGGTAGAGGGTGTAGAGGACTGGGGGGGCTGGGAAGGTAGAGGGTGTAAAGGACTGGGGGGGCTGGGAAGGTAGAGGGCGTAGAGGACTGGGGGGTGGGGGGGCTGGGAAGGTAGAGGGCGTAGAGGACTGGGGGGGCTGGGAAGGTAGAGGGCGTAGAGGACTGGGGGGTGGGGGGCTGGGAAGGTAGAGGGCGTAGAGGACTGGGGGGGCTGGGAAGGTAGAGGGCGTAGAGGACTGGGGGGTGGGGGGCTGGGAAGGTAGAGGGCGTAGAGGACTGGGGGGTGGGGGGCTGGGAAGGTAGAGGGCATAGAGGACTGGGGGGGCTGGGAAGGTAGAGGGTGTAGAGGACTGGGGGGGCTGGGAAGGTAGAGGGCGTAGAGGACTGGGGGGGCTGGGAAGGTAGAGGGCGTAGAGGATTGGGGGGGCTGGGAAGGTAGAGGGTGTAGAGGACTGGGGGGGCTGGGAAGGTAGAGGGTGTAGAGGACTGGGGGGGCTGGGAAGGTAGAGGGTGTAGAGGACTGGGGGGGCTGGGAAGGTAGAGGGTGTAGAGGACTGGGGGGTGGGGGGGCTGGGAAGGTAGAGGGTGTAGAGGACTGGGGGGGCTGGGAAGGTAGAGGGCGTAGAGGACTGGGGGGGCTAGGAAGGCAGAGGGCGTAGAGGACTGGGGGGTGTTGTAGAGAAAAGGAGATGGAGAAGTTAGAGGGGGAAGGAGGGAGGGTGTTCCTTTGCATGGCAGCGTGATTTATGAACACCTTTGAAGTGAGCTCATTCCAGCCACACAACAAGCTCTGCGTGGCGGAGTAGGGGCGTTCTCCCTGCGGTACCAGAGAGGGAAACAAACGACCCCAGGGTCAACCCCCCCTGCACAGCACCGCACACTCATGCACTTCCTGGTTCCAGGACCATTAATCAGCATGCATGTTAAAACGAGCCAGACAGACTCCCATCAGACACTGGACTCCCCCCCCCCTCTCTCTCTCTCTCTCTCTCTGTCTCTATCTCTATCGGTCTCTCCCCTCTGTCTCTGGTCTCTCTTTTTCCCCCCCCTCTCTCTCTGTCTCTCTCTCCCCTATGTCTCTCTCTCTCTGTCTCTCTCTCTCCCCTCTGTCTCTGTCCCTCTTTCCCCCCCTCCCTCCCTCTCTCTCTCTCTCTCTCTCTCTCTCTCTGTCTCTCTCTCCCCTATATCTCTCTCTTTCTGTCTCTGTCTCTCTTTCCCTCTCTCTCTCGCTCTCTCTCTCTCTCTCTCTCTCTCTATTTCTAAGGTCTCATGGCTCCGTGGGGGAGAGAGACACTGCTGCACAAGCTAGGGAGGACTCCTTCCTCTTAATGTTAGTGTGTGTGTGTGTGTGTGTGTGTGTGTGAGTGAGTGTGTGTGATAAAGGGAGGGGCAGGTAGAGGCAGGGGCCGAACATTTCAAAAGCTTCTGATGTTAAGCCATCCCAGTCAACTCCTTTTTGGCAGGTACAGTATCAGGGTCAGGGTTCTGACAGGTGGAGATGTGTCGTGGGTGGAGATAGAGGGGAGGTGGCTGCAGGTAGCAGCAGTGTTCAGGTAGCAACAGTGTTCAGGTAGCAGCAGTGTTCAGGTAGCAGCAGTGTGCAGGTAGCAGCAGAATTCAGGTAGCAGCAGTGTTCAGGTAGCAGCAGTGTTCAGGTAGCTGCAGTGTTCAGGTAGCAGCAGTGTTCAGGTAGCAGCAGTGTTCAGGAGCAGCAGTGATCAGGTAGCAGCAGTGTTCAGGAGCAGCAGTGTTCAGGTAGCAGCAGTGTTCAGGAGCAGCAGTGTTCAGGTAGCAGCAGTGTTCAGGAGCAGCAGTGATCAGGTAGCAGCAGTGTTCAGGAGCAGCAGTGTTCAGGTAGCAGCAGTGTTCAGGTAGCAGCAGTGTTCAGGTAGCAGCAGTGTTCAGGTAGCAGCAGTGTTCAGGTAGCAGCAGTGTTCAGGTAGCAGCAGTGTTCAGGAGCAGCAGTGTTCAGGTAGCAGCAGTGTTCAGGTAGCAGCAGTGTTCAGGAGCAGCAGTGTTCAGGTAGCAGCAGTGTTCAGGTAGCAGCAGTGTTCAGGTAGCAGCAGTGTTCAGGAGCAGCAGTGATCAGGTAGCAGCAGTGTTCAGGAGCAGCAGTGTTCAGGTAGCAGCAGTGTTCAGGAGCAGCAGAGTTCAGGAGCAGCAGAGTTCAGGAGCAGCAGAGTTCAGGAGCAGCAGTGATCAGGTAGCAGCAGTGTTCAGGAGCAGCAGTGTTCAGGAGCAGCAGTGATCAGGTAGCAGCAGTGTTCAGGAGCAGCAGTGTTCAGGGAGCAGCAGTGTTCAGGTAGCAGCAGTGATCAGGAGCAGCAGTGTTCAGGTAGCAGCAGTGTTCAGGTAGCAGCAGTGTTCAGGAGCAGCAGTGTTCAGGTAGCAGCAGTGTTCAGGTAGCAGCAGTGTTCAGGTAGCAGCAGTGTTCAGGAGCAGCAGTGATCAGGTAGCAGCAGTGTTCAGGAGCAGCAGTGTTCAGGTAGCAGCAGTGTTCAGGAGCAGCAGAGTTCAGGAGCAGCAGAGTTCAGGAGCAGCAGAGTTCAGGAGCAGCAGTGATCAGGTAGCAGCAGTGTTCAGGAGCAGCAGTGTTCAGGAGCAGCAGTGATCAGGTAGCAGCAGTGTTCAGGAGCAGCAGTGTTCAGGTAGCAGCAGAGTTCAGGAGCAGCAGTGTTCAGGAGCAGCAGTGATCAGGTAGCAGCAGTGTTCAGGAGCAGCAGTGTTCAGGTAGCAGCAGAGAGGTCTGAGTTGTGGGAGCTGTGACTGCTCTGGCAGGAGTTTAGCCCTGCAGGGCTCAGGTTGCCCCTGCACGCCTCAGCCGACATACACCAGATGTTCAGCTGGAGCGTATGCAGGGTTTCTCTCCTTTCCTTTCAAAGGGAAGACAGCTTAGGGCCCGACCTGGAGTCTGGTCTTACTCTACTGATGTAAACTAACTAGCCGGTGAAGCCATCTCCCTGAAATTAGTTTTTGCAGGTTGGGATGTCTGGGTTTGACAAACCCAAGACAGCTCCTTCATGGTGGCTGAGGTGCAGTGTGACATGGAGAGTTGTGGTATTGTTGTTTGGTGTCAGATGAAGCATCATGGCAGATTGTGTTTGTGTGTGTGTGTGTTTGAGTGTGTGTGTGGATTTCCTCTACCGTCATTCACACAAACCGACTCCCTCAAGAGTCCTCAGTGTCCTTTCTCCCCCCGTCTGAATGATGGCTTCAGAGTGTCTCCAAGCTCAGCCAGCCCATAATTATCTCTAAGAGTGGTGTTTAGCTCCAGACCAGTGACATTCTCAGACATTATTCTCAATCACTATAAAACTCCCGTTGAAAGTGAAGTCAACTCTAAACTGGTTTTGTCTCTATCCTCCCCAGAATAAACAACTGACACGTCTTCCACATATATTTTCACAGAACACATTTTTGCTGAACTGGCCTCTCTTTTCCTCCCCTGTTCTGTCCTCTCCTCCCCTGTCTTCTCTCCTCTCCTCTCCTTTCTTCTCCTGTCCTCTCCTGTCCCCTTTCCTCCCCTGTCCTCTGTCCTCTCCTTTCCTCTCCTTTCCTGTCCTCTCCTGGCCTCTCCTTTCTCCTTTCCTCTCCTCTCCTCTTTTGTCCTGTCCTCTCTCCTGTCCTGTCCTCTCTCCTGTCCTATCCTTTCCTCTCCTTTCCTGTCCTGTCTCCACTCCTGTCCTCTCTCCTGTCCTCTGTCCTCTCCTCTTCTGTCTCCTCTCTCCTCTCTTTTCCTCTCATTTCCTCTCCTTTCCTCTCCTTTCCTTTCCTCTCCTGTCCTCCTGTCCTCTTCTGTCTCCTCTCCTGTCCTCTCTCCTGTCCTCTCCTGTCTCCTGTCCTCTCCTCGCCTTTCCTTTCCTCTCATCTGCTCTCCTGTCCTTTCCTCTCCGCTCCTTTCCTTTCCTCTCCTGTCCTCTCTCCACTCCTGTCCTCTCTCCTGTCCAGTCCTCTGTCCTTTCCTCTTCTGTCTCCTCTCCTGTCTCCTCTCCTTTCCTCTAATTTCCTCTCCTTTCCTCTCATTTCCTTTCCTCTGCTCTCCGCTCCTGTCCCCTCTCCTTTCCCTCTCCTTTCCTTTTCTTTCCTGTACTCTCTCCTGTCCTCTTCTGTCTCCTCTCCTGTCCTCTCTCCTTTCTTCTCTTCTCCTGTCCCCTTACCTCTCCTTTCCTCTCCTTTACTTTCCTCTCATCTGCTCCCCTCTCCTGTCCTCTCCTGTCCTCTCCTTTCCTCTCCTCTCCTGTCCTCTCTCCTCTCCTTTCCTTTCATCTCCTCTGCACTCCTCTCCTGTCCTCTCTCCTTTCCTGTCCTCTGTCCTTTCCTCTTCTGTCTCCTCTCCTGTCTCCTCTCCTCCTGTCCTCTACTCGCCTGTCCTCTCTCCTGTCTCCTCTCCTCCTGTCCTGTCCTCTGTCCTCTCCTCTTCTGTCTCCTCTCCTGCGGTTCCTGGTTGTGCTGGTCAGAGTTCAGCTAGAGTTACACAGCAACACAGAAGCTCTTATCAGAATCAGCTGAATCACCGGCCACACCAGAGTGCTCATTACGAAGCGGCCAGGCATTCAGATGACTCTGGCCAGGGAGTGCTCCTCTGCAGGTGCTGATTAGTGACATCTGTCTGGAGGACTGTGTGTTTACAGGACAGCCTTGTCATCAGCTCCCTGGCCAGCAGTGCTTAGAGGCTCAGGGACAATGACAGGCTGGGGTGAGGTGTGACAGTGTGTGTGAGTGTGTTGGTGTTTGTGTGTGTGTTAGAGAGTGTGTGTGGGTGTGTGTTGGAGAGTTTGTGTGTGTGTGTGTGTGTGTGTGTGTGTGTGTTAACGAGTGTGGGTGTGTGTGTTAGCGTGTGTTAGACTTGCTCTTGTTGGTTAGTGGTAACTGATTGAAATTGTTGTACTCTGCGAAATGTTTTATTTTTTACTGTTGCTTGCTTTTCTACAGGTACACTTGCACTTATAGCGACTCATGTTGTTTAATTGTAACTTGTTTAACTACATGCTCTTATGGTTCTTCCCTTTGGCACTTATTTTTGGTTGTTCACAATATGTGCTTCATGTTTTGGCTACCTGCAATGTCAATCTTGTTATTACTATCAGTGACTTATGCACTTTGTAAAGCTCTCTCTTGGAAGTCGCTTTGGATAAAAGCGTCTGCTAAATGAATAAATGTAAATATCTGTGTGTGTGTACCAGGGTTTTCTCCTACGACGCTGCAAAGAATGTCAGCCTTCTTCTGTTTACCAACAGCAGCCAATCAGAAGCTGTTCAACCCATTGGAACGTAAACTGTGGCTCAGATTGCTCAACGTGACCCCATGAAACGGCAGCATCACCATCATCTCCCCCTCTCTTTGTCTCTCTCTTCATTGTTGATGTGTTGGCCATCTTGGTAACCTCTAGACTCAATGGTGCTAGAGTGTTGACTGCCTGAGCGACAGCTAGCAGCTGTCAGGGTCTGCTAGCTGGCTGGCCTGCTCGGTGTGCTGTGTGGTTAGTGCTGTGTGCTGTGTGCTGTGTGCTGTGTGGTGTGTGCTGTGTGCTGTGTGCTGTGTGCTGTGTGCTGTGTGCTGTGTGCTGTGTGCTGTGTGCTCTGTGCTGTGTGCTGTGTGCTGTGTGCTGTGTGCTGTGTGCTGTGTGCTGTGTGCTGTGTGGTTAGTGCTGTGTGCTGTGTGCTGTGTGCTGTGTGCTGTGTGCTGTGTGCTGTGTGCTGTGTGCTGTGTGCTGTGTGCTGTGTGCTCAGTGCTGTGTGCTGTGTGCTGTGTGCTGTGTGCTGTGTGCTGTGTGCTGTGTGCTGTGTGCTGTGTGCTGTGTGCTGTGTGCTGTGTGCTGTGTGGTGTGTGCTGTGTGCTGTGTGCTGTGTGCTGTGTGCTGTGTGGTGTGTGCTGTGTGCTGTGTGCTGTGTGCTGTGTGCTGTGTGCTCAGTGCTGTGTGCTGTGTGCTGTGTGCTGTGTGCTGTGTGCTGTGTGCTGTGTGCTGTGTGCTGTGTGCTGTGTGCTGTGTGCTCAGTGCTGTGTGCTGTGTGCTGTGTGCTGTGTGCTGTGTGCTGTGTGCTGTGTGCTGTCTCCCCCTCTCTCTCTCTCTCTCTTCCCAAACACTCATCTGTTAACTGGCCTTCTCATTGGCCACCAATCTGCCAAGCAGGCCTTCTCATTGGGCGCTGGCCAGAAAAAGGCGTAACACAGTGGGGGGTGCCTCCGGTCCATGTGAGGCGGAGCGAGGGGAGTTAGGGCAGGAGCTCAGGGTCTCCATGGTGCTCTGCTGTCTGCTTCTTATCAAACAACAAGTCAGAAGGAGTTAAAGGAACCAGGAGGTTTCTTAGAATCCACTTAGTGTGATGTGTGTGCGGGTGCTGCAGTCTGGTGTTCTCTACATCAGACTATCACACCGGGATCCTCTTCAGGCTGAGGAACCTCCCTGAGGATAGAGAGAGCACAGATTAAGAGAGAGACAGGGAGATAGGGAGGAAGACAGAGAGGGAGAGAGATAGCAGAGAAGGAGGGAGGACGGTATCATATCAGAGGAGCCCTACTCAGAGACAGGAAGTTGTAAACACTGTTCCAGGGTCATTGTCCTTGAGAGGACGAAGGGCCCTCTTGTCTCTCTGGGAGGAGGGGAAGGGGTAGGGGTGGAAATGGTTGGGGTGTGGGGTGTGTGGCTGGGGGAGGAGGGGTGGTTTGGGGAGGGGGGACTGGGTACTGTGTGATTGCCAGGGTCCTGGGTCGCACACTGACGTCAGCTAGCTGCCCATGGGAACGGAGGGCCAGGGCCTGGGGGGAGGAGGAATGTGATAGAGGTGGTTGAATACTATCCTCCCTCACCCTCCCTCCTCACCCGCCCACCTTCCCTCCTTCCTCCCCCTCCCTCCTCCCCCTTACCCCTCTCTCCTCCCCATCCTCCTCCCCCTTCCCCCTCACCCACCCTCCCTCCCCCACCCTCCTTCCCTCCTCCCCCTCCCTCTTCACCCTGCCACCTCCCCCTCCTTCCTCCCCCTCCTTCCTCCCCCTCCTTCCTCCCCTTTCCTCCTCCCCCTCCCTGACCTGCTCCAGCTCATGTGCTCTGACAGCCGCAGAACAGATCCTGTCCTCTTGGGTGTGTTTACCTAGCGGCTGTGGCACATTCCCTCATGTGAACTTCCCTTGCAGCCATCGCAAGCAGCCTGCTACCTAATCTTAACTGATTGCCGTCCGGATGGTCAGAGCTACAACTCTCCTCTCCAGAGACCATAAATCCACCCTGCAGTTCAGAGAGCGGCCAAGAGCCGGCCAGAGCTGGTCCTCAGCCCGGCACATCTCCAGGACCCTGCGTGAGGCCTTCCATGTCCCAGAACAAGCCCTCCTCCTTCAGTGTGTTCGGATAGCTCACGTACTGTACTGCTGCCTGGCTGTGGTGCTAACATTACTGCTGCCTGGCTGTGGTGCTAACATTACTGCTGCCTGGCTGTGGTGCTAACATTACTGCTGCCTGGCTGTGGTGCTAACATTACTGCTGCCTGGCTGTGGTGCTAACATTACTGCTGCCTGGCTGTGGTGCTAACATTACTGCTGACTGGCTGTGGTGCTAACATTACTGCTGCCTGGCTGTGGTGCTAACATTACTGCTGACTGGCTGTGGTGCTAACATTACTGCTGCCTGGCTGTGGTGCTAACATTACTGCTGCCTGGCTGTGGTGCTAACATTACTGCTGACTGGCTGTGGTGCTAACATTACTGCTGCCTGGCTGTGGTGCTAACATTACTGCTGACTGGCTGTGGTGCTAACAGCAGTGAATCATCTCATGTACTGTACACCAGTGCTGTGGGGCTAACAGCAGTGAATCAGCCCTGAGTGCTGTTTCATCAGCAGCTTAAACTGTCTGTCTGTCTGTCTGTCTGACTGGGAGAGGCCTGTCTGGCACAGAGGAACTGGCAGAGGCCTGTACACGATGGTGTACAGGTGGTGTACAGGTGACGTGTACAGGTGGTGTACAAGTGGTGTACAAGTGGTTTGTACAGGTGGTATACAGGTGGTGTACAGGTGGTGTAAAGGTGGTGTGTACAGGTAACGTGTACACGTGGTGTACAGATGGTGTACAGATGGTTTACAGGTGGTGTAAAGGTGGTGTAAAGGTGGTGTACAGGTGGTGTAAAGGTGGTGTACAGGTGGTGTACAGATGGTGTACAGATGGTTTACAGGTGGTGTAAAGGTGGTGTAAAGGTGGTGTACAGGTGGTGTACAGATGGTTTACAGGTGGTGTAAAGGTGGTGTTCAGGTGGTGTACAGGTGGTGTACAGGTGGTGTACAGATGGTGTACAGGGGGTGTACACGTGGTGTACAGGTGATGTGCACAGGTGGTGTACAGATGGTTTACAGGTGGTGTAAAGGTGGTGTAAAGGTGGTGTACAGGTGGTGTACAGGTGGTGTACAGATGGTGTACAGGGGGTGTACACGTGGTGTACAGGTGATGTGCACAGGTGGTGTACAGATGGTTTACAGGTGGTGTAAAGGTGGTGTAAAGGTGGTGTACAGGTGGTGTACAGGTGGTGTGTACAGATGGTGTAAAGGTGGTGTAAAGGTGGTGTGTACAGGTTCTGTCTACAGGTGGTGTACCGGTTGTGTCTACAGGGTTGGTAGGTTGTTAATAAGTGGACAGACCACTAACCCTAACCCCAACTATGGAGGGGCAAAAGGAGCAGAATGATAATGAATGATTACTGTTACAGACAGTAATGAACTTGAAACTAGGGAGGAGCTCTTATCAATCTCTCTCTGTGTCTCACTTTCATCCAGCAGCTATAAAAGTTAACAGCCGTTTTATAGTGTCACTCCTGTTCTCAAGACTCATTCTTTCTTGTTCCCCTCCCAGCCTTCCCCCTGCCTCCCCCAGTCTCCCCCAGTCTCCCCCTGCCTCCCCCTGCCTCCCCCAGTCTCCCTCTACAGTCCTGACTCATTGGGTGTGCTCACGCCATCGGTGAGCACAACCATTGTTCTCTCACATATATATTATTATTCTTTTCCCACCCCTTAGGATCCGTCAATATTTGCACTACATAGACAACGTTGGTGTCAAAAGTTTAGTCTTGGTCCCGATTTAGTTGCTTGTATTTTTATTTACATTCCATTGCACAGTTTAGGAGGTTACAACGTTTTTGTCGCAAAAAGTGCCTTGTGTCAACAAAGTTTACTCAACAGTGTACTCCGTTAGCAACGACGCATAGATACGACATGCATAAATATGTTAAGACTGTCGCACAGCAAGTATCGTATCGTGCCGTGGTGTACTACTAGTAGCTTCATACATTTAAGCAATTCAAGACTTGCATGTACAGTAGAGTCAGGTGGCTGAGCGGTTAGGGAATCGGGCTAGTAATCTGAAGGTCGCCAGTTCGATTCCCGGCAAGACACTTCACCCTACTTGCCTTGGGGGAATGTCCCTGTACTTTACGCTCTGGATAAGAGTGTCTGCTAAATAACTAAATGTACAGTAAGTAATGTCACATTAAATAATGTATTTCAACTCAGGTTTGTGTGGTGCGTCGCTGTCTTCAATGCCACAGGCTAAACTTTATGTCAAAAGAAATGTTTTTCATTTCTGGCACATTCAGTGAAGTTTGGCTACCAACAGAGCTATAGTAGGCTAGCTTGCTAGTAGCACAATTCAGCTTCTCCACGCAGGGCTGTAGACTGAGACCAAATGGTCGCTTTTGGCTTTTTTACTGACAATGATCGCTTCCAGCAAACTTCTTTTGAATTAGCCATTTCCCCCTAAATAAATATCAAGCTTATTTACGTGTTTGGGGCATATTTTCAGTTAGCAGATGGTACTGTTTGAATCGCGATTCCATCTGAAAAACACTGCTGGTGACAACGTCGTTAGAATAACTTGTTTCATAATAAACGGACCCATCTGCAACCGATGCAAGCAACACACCCTACCCTCTCTAGTTGATTTTGTTTTAACTCCTTGTATCTCAGGACTAGACGTCACAATGACCCCCCTCCCCCGTTTTGCAGTCCAAACTGACTCTGTTTGTACTCCTCTCTCTCAGCTGAACTGACTCTGTTTGTACTCTCTCTCAGCTGAACTGACTCTGTTTGTACTCTCTCTCAGCTGAACTGACTCTGTTTGTACTCTCTCTCAGCTGAACTGACTCTGTTTGTACTCTCTCTCAGCTGAACTGACTCTGTTTGTACTCTCTCTCTCAGCTGAACTGACTCTGTTTGTACTCTCTCTCTCAGCTGAACTGACTCTGTTGGTACTCTCTCTCAGCTGAACTGACTCTGTTTGTACTCTCTCTCAGCTGAACTGACTCTGTTTGTACTCTCTCTCAGCTGAACTGACTCTGTTTGTACTCTCTCTCAGCTGAACTGACTCTGTTTGTACTCTCTCTCAGCTGAACTGACTCTGTTTGTACTCTCTCTCAGCTGAACTGACTCTGTTTGTACTCTCTCTCAGCTGAACTGACTCTGTTTGTACGCTCTCTCTCAGAACTGACATGACCCCCCCCCCCCCCCTTCCTCTCTTTCAGGACTGGAGCAGGTCACCATGAGCGATCGCTTCGACTGTGGGAACTGCAAGGAGTCTCTTTACGGGCGCAAGTACATCCAGACAGACGATCAGCCCTACTGCATCCCCTGCTACGACTCGCTGTTCGCCAACACCTGCGACGAGTGCAAGGAGCTCATCGCCCACGACGCCAGGGTGAGGCTAACACAGAGGCAGCCATTTTGAACCTGCCATTCTGAGGACCGTATCTCAGAATGCTCACGTCTGAGCTGGTTAGCGTCAGTACGCTCATGTCTCAGCTGGTTAGCGTCAGCA
Organism: Hypomesus transpacificus; assembly: GCF_021917145.1. Taxonomy (NCBI): domain Eukaryota; kingdom Metazoa; phylum Chordata; class Actinopteri; order Osmeriformes; family Osmeridae; genus Hypomesus; species Hypomesus transpacificus. The sequence continues at coordinate 1,730,173 of NC_061061.1, read as the reverse complement.
CGCTCACGTCTGAGCTGGTTAGCTTCAGGACTCTCCATTATTGTACCCTAGTAGTGTGTTTGCATGCTGGACAGATGTCTGGATGTTAAGTGACGAGTTGTCCGATTTCCCACTTGTTATGTTAATGACTAAACTATCCACTAGTTGGCGGTTTAAGCAATGTGACACAATAATAACCAAATCAGTCACGGTCACAGTTTGAACTTTAAAACTAATATGGAACTCTAAAGGCAGCAGCACAATTATGGAACTCTAAAGGCAGCACAATTATGGTCAACATTTTCATTCAGAAACGATGTTGTGGTACATCAGATCATGCAGTGGCAATTTCTTTAAGACTGCAAGGAAGGCTTGGCTTCCCCTATAATGTCCATAAATTGATGGTCAAATGTTTACTATTGTGTTAACATTTTAAATGCGTTAGAACACGTTCATCTCGAAAACGAGTTCATTTTGAACGAATCCTTACAACGACTCGGGAGTAACGAGTCCTCTCAAAGAGTGAGTGGCTCGTCCAAGTAAACAGAAATGATTCGTTCATTTCCCCACTCGGTCTTCGGGTACGAGTCTTTGGATCATTTTTCATGTGACCTGCATAGGCTCTGTACTGGTAGCTAGAAGAAACAAACGATTCGTTCATTTCCTGACTCAGTCTTTCTATGAGTCTTTGGAGATTTTTTCACGTGACCTGCATAGGCTCTGTACAGTAGCTAGAGGAAAGAAACGATTCGTTCATTTCCCGACTCGGTCTTTCTATGAGTCTTTGTAGAATTTTCCACGTGACCTGCATAGGCTCTGTACAGGTAGCTAGAGGAAAGAAATGATTCGTTCATTTCCCGACTCGGTCTTTCTACGAGCCTTTGGATCATTTTTCACGTGACCTGCATTGTAATTTAGTAGAGGATTTCAGTTTCCTCATTTCCTATCGCGTGGCCGCTGTTTTAGTAAGACGTGAATGATATTCGCTCAAGTCATCATACTGACTGGTTTTGTTATTTTCACTTTACATTTACACTTACAGTTTAGTGCAGTGTAATTGTTTGCCGTGATAATTAAATGCTACTGTGATTATAAATGACCAAATCATACAAACTGTCATGATACATTATTTTAATGCCCCCCCCCCCCCCCCGTTGAAATGAACGAATGACTCGAAAAAAGATTTGTTCATTTTACTGAACGAGATTCAAAGAACCGAATCAGTAAAATGATCCGAACTTCCCATCACTACCATGTACTTCAATGGGGCTGCTTAGAACAGTTTTCAGTGCTTCGAAACTATATGGTCATTATATGAATGCTGCGATAAGTCCCGCCCATGGACGCTCAGCGTCTCTGGGGGTGAATTGAGGAGTGGGCTGGCCTGGACGCTGGGCTTCTGCGTGATGATTGGAGGGTCTGTCGAAAGACTGCATCTCCTTTTGATTGACAGCGATTTTGTACTATAAAAAGTCGCCAAAGCTATTCGAGCTCAGTCCCATCGCGGATTTTGCAAGTGTAGTCGAAAGACAAACTGCCCCAACCTATTTCTTGGTATTTGCTTGGCGCAATTGCTGGACAATTTTCATCATACATTTCATACAATTATACACCACATTCCTTGTTTCAGTTTAACCTAATTCCCACATTTCCTTCGAATGTAATATTGTTTAGGCTAGTTAGATTGTTCATTCGTTCATTCGTTCATCCATACAGTGTCTCCCCCTCACACAGACACAGTGTCTCCCCCTCACACAGACACAGTGCCTCCCCCTCACACAGACACAGTGTCTCCCCCTCACACAGACACAGTGTCTCCCCCTCACACAGACAGTGTCTCCCCCTCACACAAACACAGTGTCTCCCCCTCAGACAGACACAGTGTCTCCCCCTCACACAGACAGGATGTGGTCATCCTCCGGCCTGCTGACGTGATATAAAACAATCGTACACCGTCTTCCTCTCTCTCTTACTCTGTCTGTTCTGTCTCCCTCCTCCAAGAGCTGTTCTACGAGGACAGACACCATGAACACTGTTCTGTCTCTCTCCAGGAGCCGTTCCCCGAGGACAGACACCATGAACACTGTTCTGTCTCTCCTCCAGGAGCTGTTCTACGAGGACAGACACCATGAACACTGTTCTGTCTCTCCTCCAGGAGCTGTTCCACGAGGACAGACACCATGAACACTGTTCTGTCTCTCCTCCAGGAGCTGTTCCACGAGGACAGACACCATGAACACTGTTCTGTCTCTCCTCCAGGAGCTGTTCCACGAGGACAGACACCATGAACACTGTTCTGTCTCTCCTCCAGGAGCTGCTCTACGAGGACAGACACCATGAACACTGTTCTGTCTCTCCTCCAGGAGCTGTTCCACGAGGACAGACACCATGAACACTGTTCTGTTTCTCCTCCAGGAGCTGTTCCACGAGGACAGACACCATGAACACTGTTCTGTCTCTCCTCCAGGAGCTGCTCTACGAGGACAGACACCATGAACACTGTTCTGTCTCTCCTCCAGGAGCTGTTCTACGAGGACAGACACCATGAACACTGTTCTGTCTCTCCTCCAGGAGCTGTTCTACGAGGACAGACACCATGAACACTGTTCTGTCTCTCCTCCAGGAGCTGTTTTACGAGGACAGACACCATGAACACTGTTCTGTCTCTCCTCCAGGAGCTGTTCTACGAGGACAGACACCATGAACACTGTTCTGTCTCTCCTCCAGGAGCTGTTCTACGAGGACAGACACCATGAACACTGTTCTGTCTCTCCTCCAGGAGCTGTTCTACGAGGACAGACACCATGAACACTGTTCTGTCTCTCTCCTCCAGGAGCTGTTCTACGAGGACAGACACCATGAACACTGTTCTGTCTCTCCTCCAGGAGCTGCTCTACGAGGACAGACACCATGAACACTGTGTTCTGTCTCTCTCCTCCAGGAGCTGCTCTACGAGGGCAGACACCATGAACACTGTTCTGTCTCTCCTCCAGGAGCTCTTCCACGAGGACAGACACCATGAACACTGTTCTGTCTCTCCTCCAGGAGCTGCTCTACGAGGACAGACACCATGAACACTGTTCTGTCTCTCTTCCAGGAGCTGTTCTACGAGGACAGACACCATGAACACTGTCCTGTCTCTCTTCCAGGAGCTGTTCTACGAGGACAGACACTACCATGAACACTGTTTCCGGTGTTTCCGATGCGAACGCTCGCTAGCAGACGAACCCTTCACCAGCCAGGAGGAGGCGCTGCTGTGCAACGACTGCTACTGCAACGAGTTCTCCTCCAAATGCGTGGCCTGCGACAAGAACGTCATGCCAGGTAACCACAGAGACCCTCCCTTCCAGGCCTGTATTGGTGTGTTCCACAGGCCTCTACTCTAGACGCTGTACTGGTAGACTGACAGTAGACGTGCTAGCTGGCTGGTCCCTATATACTCCCTATATACTCCCTATATACTCCCTATATACATCCTATATCAGGGGTCACTAATTGGCAGACCGTGGTCCGGGTCCGGACCCAGGGGGTTTCCTCTCCGGACCAGGACCTATAACCGATATATTATTGTGGAATTAAATTGTTCCTGCTAGATGTGGTTTCTTTCTTCCATGTACAATCAGGAGCTGTAATAACTGTAATCACCATCTGAACTCACTCACTCAACGTTGGCCGCGTGCTCTAAACCCAACAAAAAGTGAAAAGTTTATTCCGAAAATCGCACATTTCAGACAAGTATCCTATGCATTTGTGCTGCCAGTGGGGAGTACAAAACCGATGTGTTTAATCTGGAGTGAGACGGTTGCCCTTGTCAAAAGTGGTATTCTAAAACTGGTTGTTCCCATCCTTGATTGTGATTGGCTATATCGCATTCCATGCCGTTGTAAAATCCAGCATAACCTCACAGGTTGTCCTCATAACATTCTTTAACACTCCATATTACTGCGCATCAAATATTTCGAATTGAAAAAGACGGCAAAGGTGTCCATCTGGCTGTTGCGTGGCAACGATTTATGTAGGAACTATACTTTGTAGTAGAGGAAGAATGACGGTTTATTATTAAACTATTTTGTTTCTAATTGTTTTTATTGATGAAACCATATCAAATATTCGCGTCGTGCCCAACAACTCCCCTTACCTTTTCTAAAATCAGCTTGGGGCTTATTGCTTAAATGTGAAACGTCACTATGACACATAGCATAGACACTTTGAACCAAATTCCCCCCAGAACTCTGAGGTAAGGGCCAGAAAAATAAACTATCACTGTTCCGGACCCTGGACTGAATGGAAATTTGGTGAGTGGACCTTTTGGGTTTCTAATTGTGTACCCCTGCCCTATACACTCCCTATATACTCCCTATATACATCCTATATACTCCCTATATATACCCTGTATACTCCCTATATACACCTAGCTCAGGAAGAGAGGGAGATAAAAGAGCCAAATACAATCAAGAAGGGAAGAGAGGGTCAAAGGCCAAGAAGCCTGCGAACGCAGGCACTGACTGCTGCGAGTGGGCACTGACTGCTGTGAGTGGGCACTGACCGCTGTGAGCGGGCACTGACTGCTGCGAGCGGGGCACTGACTGCTGCGAGCGGGGCACTGGCTGCTGCTAGCGGGCACTGACTGCTGTGAGCGGGCACTGACTGCTGTGAGCGGGCACTGACCACTGCGAGCGGGCACTGACTGCTGCGAGCGGGCACTGACTGCGATTAATTCACAGACTGCCTGACTTGCATTCCACCATATCCTTGGTGCTGCCAGAGTCCAGCTGAAGATGAAGATCCACGGGATCTCTGACAACATGTCACTTTCCAAGATACTTTTGGTTGGACAGTAAACGGTGCTATTATACGTGTTGATCTGTTATCTCAAAAATAATCTGCTACGGGTTAGGTGTGCAGCATGATTTACCATGGTGATCTATCCTGGTAAGAAGTTAACCACCATCGTCGTGACACTGAAAATCCAGAGTTAAACCTAAAGATACCTCACTAAGGCCGAATCCCAATACTCCCCCCTTACCCCTTCCCCTTAACTTACCCCTTCCCCTTAACTTACCCCTTCCCCTTGGCCCTCGAAACTGAGGGGTAAGGGCTACATAGCCCTAGGAAATGGGACACCCACTTGGTTACAGGTACGTCATCTAGCACGTATCGATATCTCTAAAGCAAGTAGTGTTATGCACTGATATTAAACGAAATTCGCTGCTAATGGAGTTAACTTAAACTGTAGACAGGCTAGTCAAAGAAATGCGGGGACTGTTGTGCAATTCAGCACTGTAACATTAGTGTACCAAATTAGCGATTTTTAGAAACGTTTCAATTAGGAAAATGGTTGCAAATATATGTTCATGACTGTATATAACACAAAACAAGACTGTCATAATTTTTTTATCAATTAATTAAGCCGAAAATATTACATTTATGGGACTCTCTGGATGATCTGGCCGCCATTGTTGCCGGTCATGCAGTATTCACATAGCCCTAGGTTTCAAGTAAGATCCCGATCTTACTTGGTTTTAAGGGGTGTATACCCCTTAGTCTTAGCCCTACCCCTAGCTCAAAGAGTATTGGGACACCACTAGCTCTCACGTGAACGCGCAAAACTAAGGGTAAGGGGTAAGGGGGGAGTATTGGGATTCGGCCTAACCCTAGATCCAGCTTCGTAGTCAGGGCTTTGGTTAGATTACAGCCATCTGCAGCTTCTCACCACAACAGACCGTAGTCTTCTTCTCTCACTTTTCCCTTCAACATGTTGACACTGTTGCTCTTATCTGAGTCTGCTATGACAGATCACACCCTCCAGATCCCCCCTCCCTGCTCCTGTCTCTCTCTTCCCCCTCCCTGCTCCTGTCTCTCTCTTCCCCCCTCCCTGCTCCTGTCTCTCTCTTCCCCCTCCCTTTCTCCCTCTCTACTGTATTCATCCCTCTCCCGCCTTTTTCCCCTTCCCTCCCCCCAGGCTCCAGGAAGCTGGAGTATGGGGGCTCTACATGGCACGAGGCGTGCTTCGTGTGCCATAGCTGTGAGCAGCCAATCGGCTCCAAGTCTTTCATCCCGGACAAGGATGAGCACTACTGTGTGGCCTGCTATGAGGACAAGCTGGCTCCACGCTGCACGCGCTGCAAACAGGTAGGGAGGGAGGGAGGGAGGGGATGAGGGAGGGAGGGAGGGAGGGGGGAGGAAGGGAGGGGGTGGAGGGAGGGAGGGGGGGGGGGAGGAAGGGAGGGGGTGGAGGGAGGGAGGGAGGGAGGGAGGAGGGAGGGAGGGAGGGGATGAGGGAGGGAGGGGGGGGGGGGGAGGAAGGGAGGGGGTGGAGGGAGGGAGGGGGGCGAGGGAGGGAGGGAGGGAGGGAGGGAGGGAGGGAGGGAGGGAGGGAGGGAGGGAGGGAGGGAGGGGAGGGAGGGAGGGGGGGGGATGAGGGAGGGGAGGGAGGCTAAAGGAAGAAGGGGGGAGAAGGAATAGTGAGGAGAGAGATGAAGAGGATGAGGGGGAGAGATCGGGAGGGGAGAAGGGGGAGGATGAGACCTGGGCAGGGTACAGGTGAGCTGGACCAACACATGGAACTATTGTCATGACTTCCACCAGGCTGACCTGCTCTGGATGGGTCTTTGCTCCTCTGTGTCCAGACCCTGGTTAAAGGATGGGTCTTTGCTCCTCTGTGTCCAGACCCTGGTTAAAGGATGGGTCTTTGCTCCTCTGTGTCCAGACCCTGGTTAAAGGATGGGTCTTTGCTCCTCTGTGTCCAGACCCTGGTTAAAGGATGGGTCTTTGCTCCTCTGTGTCCAGACCCTGGTTAAAGGATGGGTCTTTGCTCCTCTGTGTCCAGACCCTGGTTAAAGGATGGGTCTTTGCTCCTCTGTGTCCAGACCCTGGTTAAAGGATGGGTCTTTGCTCCTCTGTGTCCAGACCCTGGTTAAAGGATGGGTCTTTGCTCCTCTGTGTCCAGACCCTGGTTAAAGGATGGGTCTTTGCTCCTCTGTGTCCAGACCCTAGTTAAAGGATGGGTCTTTGCTCCTCTGTGTCCAGACCCTGGTTAAAGGCGGGGTGACCTACCGGGACGAGCCATGGCACCGGGAGTGTTTTGTGTGTGCGGGCTGCCAGGTGCAGCTGGCCGGGCAGCACTTCACCTCCCGGGACGACAGCCCCCTACTGCCTGCAGTGCTTCAGTAGCCTCTACGCCAAGAAGTGTGAGGCCTGCGCTAAGCCAATCACTGGTAGGCTTGCCGCCATCACCTAGCAACACCTAGTAATCACCTAGCAACACATGCTTATTACCTAGCAATACCTGTTAATCACATAGCAATACATGTTATTCACCTAGCAACACATGCTAATTACCTAGTAACATCTGTTAATCACCTAACAACACCTGATAATCACCTAGCAAAACCTGATAATCACCTAGCAACACCTGTTAATCACCTAGTAACACCTGTTAGTCACCTAGCAACAGGTGTAAATAGAGAGGGGTGAGTGACATAGCTGCCCTCTGGCTGCAGGGTTTGGCGGGGGGAAAGTACATCTCGTTTGAAGAGCGACAGTGGCACCAGGCCTGCTTCCACTGCTCCCTCTGCCACGGGTCCCTGGTTGGGGCTGGATTCTTCCCCGACGGAGACAAGATCCTCTGCCGAGACTGCAACAGTCTATAGACGCCCCCTGTCTCCTCCCTGTCTCCTTCCTGTCTCCTCCCTATCTCCTCCCTGTCTCACCCCTGTCTCCCCTCTGTCTCACCCCTCTCCCACCTGCTGTCTCTCTCCTCTCACCCCTCTCCCCCCTGCCACACCCCTCTCCCACCTGCTGTCTCCCCCTTGTCTCCCTCCTCTCACCCCTCTCCCCCCCCTGTCTCCCCCATGTCTCCTCTCACCCCTCTCCCCCCCTGTCTCCCCCATGTCTCCCTCCTCTCACCCCTCTCCCCCCCTGTCTCCCCCCTGTCTCCCTCCTCTCACCCCCTCTCCCCCATGTGTCCCTCCTCTCCCCCCTCTCCCCCCTGTTTCCCCCATGTCTCCCTCCTCTCCCCCCTGTCTCCCCCATGTCTCCCTCCTCTCCCCCCTCTCCCCCCTGTCTCCCCCATGTCTCCCTCCTCTCCCCCCTCTCTCCCCCATGTCTCCCTCCTCTCACCCCTCTCCCCTGCTCACTACTTCTCACTTGTATTTTCTGCTCTCAGGTCTATATGATGCACAAAAACACCAAAGACACATTTTGATTTTGAGTGTCGCAAATGTTTTTTATTGTTGTTGGTCGGCACACAATATATGAAAATTATAAAAGTGCCTTTATGATTATTTGAGCTTTGATGCTGGCGAGTCAGAGGGACGATATTCTTTAGTTGTGGGGCTGCTGTGGCTCAGGGGGTACAGAGGGTCGTGGCTCAGGGGGTACAGAGGGTCGTGGCTCAGGGGGTACAGAGGGTCGTGGCTCAGGGGGTACAGAGGGTCGTGGCTCAGGGGGTACAGAGGGTCGTGGCTCAGGGGGTACAGAGGGTCGTGGCTCAGGGGGTACAGAGGGTCGTCTGTTCATCACAAACTTGGCGGTTTGATCCCCGACTCCTCCTACGTCATGTGCCGAAGTATCCTTGAGCAAAACTCTGAAGCCCAAGTTGCTCCCAACGGGCAGGCCGGTGCCGTGCATGGCAGCTCGCTGCCGTCGGTATGTTTGAGTGTGAGTATGAATGGGTGAATGAGAGGAAAAAATGTAAAGCGCTTTGAGTGCCGCTAAGGTAAAAATTGCGCTATATAAATGCAGTCCATTTACCATTTGTTTGATTTAACTAAAGATGCTGTTCCATCTACAAGATGGAAAATGTAATTTGAATCAGTTTAAAGTCAATTCTATTACTATGTCCAGTTATATGTGTTGATTAAGTCTCATTAAAAATCAAAATGTAAAGTGTCCAGCATTGTGTGTGTGTCGGTCCCTGGCCCTCAGTGGTGTTCAGCAGGTCCAGAAGGCTCTGGTCCCTCTCCCCTGGCCCCTCTCCCCTGGCCCCTCTCCCCTGGCCCCTCTCCCCTGGCCCCTCTCCCCTGGTCCCTCTCCCCTGGCCCCTGGTCCCTCTCCCCTGGCCCCTGGTCCCTCTCCCCTGGCCCCTCTCCCCTGGCCCCTCTCCCCTGGCCCCTCTCCCCTGGTCCCTCTCCCCTGGCCCCTGGTCCCTCTCCCCTGGCCCCTGGTCCCTCTCCCCTGGCCCCTCTCCCCTGGTCCCTCTCCTCTGGTCCCTCTCCCCTGGCCCCTCTCCCCTGGTCCCTCTCCCCTGGCCCCTCTCCCCTGGCCCCTCTCCCCTGGTCCCTCTACCCTGGTCCCTCTCCCCTGGTCCCTCTACCCTGGTCCCTCTCCCCTGGCCCCTCTCCCCTGGGCCCCTCTCCCCTGGTCCCTCTACCCTGGCCCCTCTCCCCTGGTCCCTCTCCCCTGGCCCCTCTCCCCTGGTCCCTCTCCCCTGGCCCCTCTCCCCTGGCCCCTCTCCCCTGGTCCCTCTCCCCCTGGCCCCTCTCCCCTGGTCCCTCTCCCCTGGCCCCTCTCCCCTGGTCCCTCTACCCTGGCCCCTCTCCCCCTGGTCCCTCTCCCCTGGCCCCTCTCCCCTGGTCCCTCTCCCCTGGCCCCTCTCCCCTGGTCCCTTTCCCCTGGCCCCTGGTCCCTCTCCCCTGGTCCCTTTCCCCTGGCCCCTGGTCCCTCTCCCCTGGTCCCTTTCACCTGGCCCCTGGTCCCTCTCCCCTGGCCCCTCTCCCCTGGTCCCTCTCCCCTGGCCCCTCTCCCCTGGTCCCTGGTCCCTCTCCCCTGGCCCCTCTCCTCTGGCCCCTGGTCCCTCTCCCCTGGCCCCTTTCCTCTGGTCCCTCTCCCCTGGCCCCTCTCCCCTGGTCCCTCTCCCCTGGTCCCTCTCCCCTGGTCCCTCTCCCCTGGTCCCTCTCCCCTGGCCCCTCTCCCCTGGTCCCTCTCCCCTGGTCCCTCTCCCCTGGCCCCTCTCCCCTGGCCCCTGGTCCAGATGTTTCGGTTCCGGTAGTTCCAGCCGTCCAGGGCCTGAGGAACCGCTCCGGCAATGAACGTCCCGGGGCGGTGTGAGTGAGAGAGTGTGTGTGCATTCCGATGTCTACAAGTGTGTGTGGGTGTTTGTGTGCATTCACATGTCTACACGTGTGAATGGGTGTGTGTGTGCATATTTGTGTGTGTACACAGTAAACTTGTGTTCATGCTGACTGGTGGGTTTCATCCCAGTGATGAAATACAGGGTTAGGGTTAGCCTAACCCATGAGCCAGTAACATGATGAAGTACAGGGTTAGGGTTAGCCTAACCCATGAGCCAGTAACACGATGAAGTACAGGGTTAGGGTTAGCCTAACCCATGAGCCAGTAACATGATGAAGTACAGGGTTAGGGTCAGCCTAACCCATGAGCCAGTAACATGTACAGGGTTAGCCTATGATGAAGTACATGAGCCAGTAACATGTACTGGCCCCCCTCTCCTCCCCCCCTCTGCTCACCCCCTCTCCTCCTTCCCTCTCCTCCCCCCTTCTCTCCCCCACTATCCTCCCTCTTACATCGCAGATTATTTAACCAAAAAAGGAAATGGAAAGCTAGCACATGGATGGGGGGAGAGGCTACTGTTGAAAGGAGAGAGAGAGTAGAGTTGATAGAGAGAGAAAAAAGAGGGGAAAAAGAAAGAGATGGACAAAGAGAGAGAAGGAGAGAGGGAGAGAAAAAGGAGTGATAGAAAGACAGAAAGATAAAGAGAAATTGAGGAACAAATAGATTGCGTGTGAGAGAGAGATAGAGAAGGAGAGGGAAGGAGAGAAAAGTAAAGATCAGAATCAGAATTTGGTTGAATTGCCATGTAGGTTTTTACACAAACACAGAATTTACTTTAGCAGGAAGGTGCCAAACACAAACATATACGGATCTTGAAATAAAAGTAAAAAGTACAAGATTCTAACTGATTCTAAGAACTAAACAATCTTAAAAATTTTAACAATTCAATATAAAATATATATACAAATAAGAATAAGGTGCAAAAGAGAACAGGGTGGCTTGTGCATAGTGCAATCGGTGTTGGCTGGATCTGTAGTACATAATAGTTAAATGTCAGTGGGAGTCCTTGGCCGTGTTGAAAAGGCCAGTAGCAGATGGAAAGAAACTGAGGTTTTGGTCCTGATGGACCGCAGCCTTCTGCCAGAGGGCTGGAACAGAGATTGTCCAGGGTGGGAGGAGTTGGCCACAATCTTCGCTCGCCTCAGGGTCCTCGAGGTGTGCAGGTCCTCGAGAGTAGGCAGATTGCAGCCGATCACCTTTTCAGCAGTGCGGATGATATGCTGCAGTCTGCTCTTGTCCTTGGCAGCAGTGTACCAGATGGTGATGGAGGAGGTGGGGATGGACTCAATGATTGTAGGGCTGTGTTCTTTCTAAAATCCACAACCATCTCCACTGTCTTTAAAGCATTTAGCTCTAGGTTGTTCTGGCTACACCAGATCACCAGGTAGTCAGCTTCCCACCTATAGTCGGATTCTTCCCCACCAGAGATGAGCCCAATGAGGGCAGTGTCGTCCGCAAACTGGAGATGCAGCTGTTGGTGTACAGGGAGAAGAACAGAGGGGAAAGGATGCAGCCCTAAGGAGATCCGGTGCTGATGGACCGGGAGTCAGACTTGTGTTCCCAGCTTAACACACTGCTTCCTGTCAGAGAGAAAGTCTGTGCTCCACCTGCTGGTGGAGTTGGGCACGTTCAGCAGATAGATAGAGATGAAGAGAGAGGAGACAGAGAAGGAAAAATAGAGAGGAAGAGAGAGGAGAGATGGAGAGAAAAAAGGAAAGCTAGAGAAAAGGAGAGACAGATTGAGAGATAGAGAGAGATAGACAGAGAGAGAGATAGGTAGAGAGTGAGATAGGTAGAGTGTGAGACAGCACGTGTACATCTGGAGCTGCTCTGTGGGGCAGTCAGGTGAGGTGAGAGGGTGAGCCTGACAGAGAGGTGAGAGGGTGAGCCTGACAGGGAAGTGAGAGGATGAGCCTGACAGGGAGGTGAGAGGGTGAGCCTGACAGGGAAGTGAGAGGGTGAGCCTGACAGGGAGGTGAGAGGGTGAGCCTGACAGGGAAGTGAGAGGGTGAGCCTGACAGGGGGGTGAGAGGGTGAGCCTGACAGGGAGGTGAGAGGATGAGCCTGACAGGGAGGTGAGAGGGTGAGCCTGACAGGGAAGTGAGAGGGTGAGCCTGACAGGGAGGTGAGAGGGTGAGCCTGACAGGGAATTGAGAGGGTGAGCCTGACAGGGAGGTGAGAGGGTGAGCCTGACAGGGAGGTGAGAGGGTGAGCCTGACAGGGAAGTGAGAGGGTGAGCCTGACAGGGAGGTGAGAGGGTGAGTCTGACAGGGAGGTGAGAGGATGAGCCTGACAGGGAGGTGAGTGGGTGAGCCTGACAGGTAGGTGAGAGGATGAGCCTGACAGGGAGGTGAGAGGGTGAGCCTGACAGGGAGGTGAGAGGGTGAGCCTGACAGGGAGGTGAGAGGATGAGCCTGACAGGGAGGTGAGTGGGTGAGCCTGACAGGGAGGTGAGAGGGTGAGCCTGACAGGGAGGTGAGAGGGTGAGCCTGACAGGGAGCTGAGAGGATGAGCCTGACAGGGAGGTGAGAGGGTGAGCCTGACAGGGAGGTGAGAGGGTGAGCCTGACAGGGAAGTGAGAGGGTGAGCCTGACAGGGAGGTGAGAGGGTGAGCCTGACAGGGAGGTGAGAGGGTGAGTCTGACAGGGAGGTGAGAGGGTGAGCCTGACAAGGAAGTGAGAGGGTGAGCCTGACAGGGAGGTGAGAGGGTGAGTCTGACAGGGAGGTAAGAGGGTGAGCCTGACAGGGAGGTGAGTGGGTGAGCCTGACAGGGAGGTGAGAGGATGAGCCTGACAGGGAGGTGAGAGGGTGAGCCTGACAGGGAGGTGAGAGGGTGAGCCTGACAGGGAAGTGAGAGGGTTCGCCTGACAGGGAGGTGAGAGGATGGGGGTTTAGGTCATCAGCAGCAGCATGTTAGGTCATCATCAGAAGCATGTTAGGTTATCATCAGAAGCATGTTAGGTCATCATCAGAAGCATGTTAGGTTATCATCAGCAGCATGTTAGGTCATCATCAGTGTAGCAGTGGAATGTTGTTCCCCTACATTACACAGTGGATTGTACTCAAGGACCAGGTCAAGTGGGTCAAATTGGGAAGGGGGGTTGATCATGTGATGTCAAGGTCATATTTCAATGTGTTTTTTTTTAAGTGTATTACAGATGTAAATTGAATTTTTGGTGTACAAACATTTTCACATATCTATGTTTATGTGTATCTAAAAATGTATGTTTTTCTAAGAGGGATGTGTGTTTTGGTTTGACCCAACGCGGGTTATCTGTGTTCTCTCAGTTCTGCTCTGCTCTCCTGTACTCTACTGTACTGTAGTCTGATCTACTCTGCTCTACTGTGCAGAGTAGATCAGAGGATCAGGATCATTACACAGCTATATTTTGTAATACGGAAGAGCATTTTCCATGCTAGATTAAAGTATCTTTGACACTAAATCATAAATACATGTTATTCGTTAGGGTTTTCAGGATACCTTGTAATGGACAAACACTAACTGTTCAACTAACTGTTCTGCCAACTGTTTTTCACTGTACGAGTCTGGAAGACTGGAAGGATATAAAATCACACAGCGCCCTCTTGTGGCTGTTTGAAACAGCTGAAGAGACAGAACCAGGTCAGGTCTCATTAGTAAGGACCAGATCCAAGCCCAGCAGCCCCAGGGGTTGACGATGATCTCCTGCTGGAGGGAATGTCACTCAGTCCAGAGGAGGAGAGAGCTGCTACCATTACAGTTGCTCACCAGCAGCCTGGACTCTGCAGGGCAGGACTGGGCTGGTCTCCAGACTGGTCTCTGGGCTGGGCTGGTCTCTGGGCTGGTCTCTGGGCTGGTCTCTGTAGGGCTGCACTCTGCAGGGCAGGACTGGGCTGGTCTCCAGACTGGTCTCTGGGCTGGGCTGGTCTCTGGGCTGGTCTCTGCAGGACTGGACTCTGCAGGGAAGGACTGGGCTGGTCTCCAGACTGGTCTCTGGGCTGGGCTGGTCTCTGGGCTGGTCTCTGCAGGACTAGACTCTGCAGGGCAGCTCTGGGCTGGTCTCTGGGCTGGTCTCTGTAGGGCTGCACTCTGGGCTGGTCTCTGCAGGGATGGTCTCTGGGCTGGACTGGGCTGGTCTCTACAGGGTTGGTCTCTACAGGGCTGGTCTCTACAGGGCTGGTCTCTGCAGTGCTGGACTGGGCTGGTCTCCAGACTGGTCTCTGGGCTGGTCTCTACAGGGCTGATCTCTACAGGGCTGATCTCTGGGCTGGACTGGGCTGGTCTCTGCAGGGCTGGTGTCTGCAGGGCTGGACTCTGCAGGGCTGGTCTCTGCTGGGCTGGTCTTTGCAGGGCTGGTCTGCAGGGCTGGACTCTGCAGGGCTGGACTCTGCAGGGCTGGACTCTGCAGGGCTGGTCTGCAGGGCTGGACTCTGCAGGGCTGGACTCTGCAGGGCTAGACTCTGCAGGGCTAGACTCTGCAGGGCTGGTGCTGCTTGCCTGATTACTGATTCAGATGGATGAAGTATCTCTGTTGACTGTTGTAGCTGTGTTGTAGCTGTGTTGTAGCTGTGTTGTTGTGTCTCAATAGTGTTGTGTTGACAATCAGGGGCCCACAGATAATCGAGGGCCGCCATTCATAAGAAAAGCTGATTAATGGCATTTAAAGGTTTTATTTCATTCATCAGAAGAGGGTACATGATGTCAGGCCAGAAGTTTAAGAATACACAAGAACATTAGTTGTCCTCACGACTCACTGATCTGACAGCAGGGTGTTGTTAGATCATACAGATATCATAACTTAAACTCTCCAGACTTTCAGACACATCCTACTCCACAACCTGGTCTTGTCTCTGCATGATACAGCAGATAGCAGAAACTGTAATGGTGAGCAGGATACAGGATAAGCACAATGACAGCAAGCTGATGGGTCCTCCTGTCTGCCACTCAGCCTGACTGCACCTCAGGGTGTCGGCCCGTCTGGGAAGCGTCTAGACGATGTTGAACTCGCAGACAGAGGCCCTCTCGCCGCGGCAGCTCTCGTCAAACCACTTCCCGTTGGCGGAGACGGAGAGGATGGCGCAGTCCTGGCTGCGCCCCCCGTCCGGCTGCAGGGTGATCTCCGTCTCCCAGTTCTTGAAGCGCAGCGCGCTGCCAGACTGGTCCACCCAGTCGCCCTCCGTTACCATGTCGTTGACTCCCAGCCAGACGTGCTGGTTGGGGCCGATTCTGCGGCGGACGTAGTCGCTCAGCTGGTCGTTCTCCTCTCCGCTCAGCGGGGCACTCAGGGTCCCGCCCTTAGCGATGCAGTCATCGCTAGCAGCGTGGTGCGTCTTCTTCACTGGATCTGCCAGGAAACACTTACCAAGGACCTTGGTTCCTTTCAGGCAAACTAGGGGGACAGGATTTGTATATGTTTATTTATGGTGTGTGGTTTTATGGTTCACGTTTAATTTAATGGGAGGCTATTTACTTATTTTATTTACTAATAGAATTAGTTGCAAACAATGATAAACTCTAAAGTTATATTACTGTTACATTACAGTCATTGGCGTCAGACTCTTAGATTATATAATGTGTGCCTTCAACTCGTTCTTCACACTCAGTTTTCCATGACTAATGTGAAACATCCTTCAAGCTTCCCGCCATGTTCTCATCGGGACTCAACAAAAAACCTCACATGACTCGCTATTTACATAACACATTAAGTTTTGACCTGTTTGTAAAGCTTGCTGTTCTTTCAGCAGGTTCAGGTCGAGGACAATGTCTTCTATCTGCTTCTTTAGCTCCTCGATGGCAGCATTGCTGGCGTCTGAACACAGAGAACAACGGATCAACAAACACTAATTGTTTGTTTTTTGTCAAAACTGCAGCAGTTATCAGTCTACTGATCCTCGTGCAGAGGAATGCCTCCTGGCCACTGATGTGTTAAACACCCCCGGACCCCCGATTACACACCTCTGTTTTCGTTCTTCTTCCTCAAGCTGGACGTGTTTTCGCTGGTTTGCTGGAAGGCGGAATGTGCCAGAAGAAGAAGGCACAACACGCGCACGACTCTGTTGTTCATCATTGGCCCACAAAGCTATACTTTCACATGCGGTAACCTTCCGTCTTTTCCCCCAAGACGGTTGACAACGATACCTCAATATAGCAACTGAACTTGTCCTGTCAATCCAGGCGTATTTCAAAGTGGGGCTGAAGTGTGTGTGTAAGTGAATGTGTGTGTGTTAGTTATACTCTGAGTCAGATCCCTCAGGAAAGTCAGTATTTGAGCAACAATAATATTTACCAGTGGGGGAGGAGATACATTCGAACAAGGTTTCTGCAGTGGCCTGGCCCACTGGCCCACTGAAAACATTTTAATGAATGCACCATAGGCTCCGCCTATCGGCCCTGTACGCTAATGAGACGGAACTCTCCAGAACCAGAATCTGGCTTCTCTCTGCCCAAACATGACGAGACCTTCCTCTTGAACCAAATGTTACGAACCATGTTGTGAATTGTGTTATAGACTGTGTTATGAACCGTGTTATGAACTGAATGTTATGAACTGAATGTTATGAACTGTGTTATGGAGTGTGTTTTAAACTGTGTTAGGAACCGTGTTATAAACTGTGTTATGAACCGTGTTATGAATTAATGTTATGAACTGTGTTATGGAGTGTGTTATGAACTGTGTTATGGAGTGTGTTATGAACTGTTATGAACTGTGTTATGGAGTTTGTTATGAACCGAATGTTATGAACTGTGTTATGGAGTGTGTTATTGAGTGTTATGAACTGTGTAATGAACTATGTTATGGAGTGCGTTATGAACTGTGTTATGAACTGTGTTTTGGAGTGTGTTCTGAACTGTGTTCTGAACTGTGTTATGGAGTGTGTTATGAACTGTGTTATGGAGTGTGTTATGGAGTGTTATGAACTGTGTTATAAACTGTGTTATGAACCGTGTTATGAACCGAATGTTATGAACTGTGTTATGGAGTGTGTTATGAACTGTGTTATGGAGTGTGTTATGAACTATGTTATGAACTATGTTACGGAGTGTGTTATGAACCGAATGTTATGAACCGAATGTTATGAACTGTGTTGTGCAGTGTGTTATGAAATGTGTTATGAACTGTATAATGAACTATGTTATGGAGTGCGTTTTGAACTGTGTTATGAACTGTGTTATGGAGTGTGTTATGAACTGTGTTATGGAGTGTGCTATTAACTTTGTTATGAACTGTGTTATGAACTATGTTATGAACTGTGTTATGGAGTGTTTTATGGAGTGTTTTATAAACTGTTATGAACTGTGTTATGGAGTGTGTTATTGGTGGGGTGTGAACATATATCAGTAATCTGGTTATTGTGTTTATCTCCTGTGGTCTTCAGCTGTACTGACTCACAGCCATCCCTTCTTCTCCAACAATCAGATACTGTACTCTGCTGCTGTGTGGAAGAAGAACACAGTTTTGTTGTTTAAGTAGATAAGCCCCTTCAGGGTGGAGAGTGACCAGCAGCTGCTATGAGAGGCTCCTCTCCAGGCCACCAGGACAGGCAGGAGCTCCCTGTATGCTCTTTAGATCATGGCTCCCAGCCACCAGGACAGGCAGGAGCTCCCTGTATGCTCTTTAGATCATGGCTCCCAGCAACACAACATTCTCTTTCCAGAATACTACCACGCAAGTCGAGGAAATGTCTCACAGAGTTATATAACTCATGATTCCCCACATCTTCCTCTTTCCTGTTTACAGTGAGGGTTTGAGTTTGCCAACAGGAGAAGACATCACTGATGACATCACTGGAAAACTAATGAGAGGACAGACAAAGTTCAATGTAAGCTTTCAGTTTATTTAAAATTAAATATTTACAAAACACATGAACGATGTGTCAGATAAGTAGCTCGGTATAATATTCCATTGAAAAAAATAATTTACGATGTACAAAAGATTCAGGCAAAGATAAAAGCAGCTTGATTCCTAGTGATATAAATACTGCGTTCCAGACGGGGGCGGCGGGGGCTCGCCTGGCTGCTGTCCAGCCTCACACACCTCGTCTGAAGCTCCTTGTTCTTCCTTCATTTAAATGCATAGTTAGTATTAATCAGTGCTTGGTTACAGTTCTGACCCTTGACCTCTGTGAACCCTTGACCTGTGTGGTCATGGTGCTGCTGTTGGGATGCAGCTTCTCTGGGAACACAGTGCTGCAAGGCCTCATGGGAAACTGAGTTCACTACAGTCATGTTACTGTTCTGTTAGTTGAATGTACTTCTATAAAGTCTATTTAAAGTCTACTCTAAGCTCTCTGATAATTACAATTTCACAACACAACAACCCTTAAACTATCACACTAAGTCATATTCTCGTAATTCCTGGTCAAGGCTATAAGAACATCAACACCTCTTACTGTCATCATATGAATATGTAATACTTTATATGATAGACCTTTTTTAGTAAGTACTTTAAATGATATACCTTTTGCAGTAAGTACTTTATATGATATTGTTATGATAAATACATACATAAAAACATTACAGAGGCGAATCCGTGAAGAGTACATAATGCTGACAGTTACAACACAGTGTTGCTGTCATCGTGCGTCTGCATCTTCAGAGCTCTGTGGTTACGTTGGGCAAAGCACTGTGGGAAACAGAGGCAGAGAGGTCAAGGGCAAAGCACTGTGGGAAACAGAGGCAGAGAGGTCAAGGGCAAAGCACTGTGGGAAACAGAGGCAGAGAGGTCAAGGGCAAAGCACTGTGGGAAACAGAGGCAGAGAGGTCAAGGGCAAAGGACTGTGGGAAACAGACGCAGAGAGGTCAAGATGGCCGATCGTTGGTGGGACAGAGCAGAGGACAATACTGCGGTGCAGAACACATCTCAACACAGACCCATAGAGGACTCACGCATTTCGAGTCATGAACATTTCTACGAGACATCTAGACATTTCTACCTGTGTGTACATGAGGACAGGTCAGTGTAGAGCACCACTCATGATAGCATCATGACACAAACACCAGGTGTGTCTACGTGAGGACAGGTCAGTGTAGAGCACTACTCATGATAGCATCATGACACAAACACCAGGTGTGTGTACATGAGGACAGGTCAGTGTAGAGCACTACTCGTGGCTTTGTAGTCTGTTTCCTGAGTCGAGTAAAGGGTGATCGTTCTCTTTGTGACATTATCACCATTATCACCATATCACCATATCACATTAACACCACTAGGAAGACCAACACTACTAACCCCCCAACACCCCTACCCTACCCCTCCACGCCACCCCCCTACCCCACCCAATCCCCACCCCTCCCCCACCCCTCACCCCAACTACACCTACTACAGCTTTTATTCCAGAAAAATACGCTCTGCCTCTATATTCTGTAGTGCTGTACCACTGGGAAATTTACATTTACATGTATTCATTTAGCAGACAGTTTTTATCCAAAGCGACTTTCAAGAGAGAGCTTTACAAAAGTGCATAGGTCACTGATCATAATGACAAGATGATAGGACAACCAAAACATGAAGCATACATTTTGGAAACCAAATAAGTGCCAAAGGGAAGAACCATAAGAGCATGCAGTTAAACAAGTTCCAATTAAACAACATGAACCTCAAAAAGTGCAAGAGTATACCTGTAGAAAAGCAAGCAACAATAATATAATTCACAGCGAGTACAATAAGTTAAATCAGTTACAACAAACCAACAAGAGCAACAAGTCCCTCAATAAGAGTAATTGTGTTCCTGGACTAACATCAAATGTAGTTCATATTCACCTTTCAGAATGTAGTCCGTCAGCAGGCTGGGCACCTTGTCACTGTCATCCTTCATGGCTTGTAGAACTACAACACCCAAAACACGAGGGATTTATGACACAGTAAAAACAGCAACAGCAACCTCAGTAACGGAGCGTTCACAGCAATGTGATGCAGCGAGGCATGAAAACGTGCGCTGAGGGGGGAGGCAAGGGGTGTTGGGGGAGGAGCCCAAATGCATTTGGAAGGAGCCATAGGATGCTGGGGGAGGAGCCACAGGTCGCTGGGGGAGGAACCACAGGTCGCTGGGGGAGGAACTGAGGGGCATTGAGGAGCGGCTGGTCGGATTCAAGCGTTGAAGGGCGTAAATGAAAGTGGACAAATGTTCAACTTTTTAGTGGCACTGGGGCATGTAAACCTATCAACAGACACCATATAGAAACAAATGACGTACATGTTCTTGTGGTCTCCAACTGTTTGAGTGCTACTGTATATAATGGGTTTGTATGATTACCAGTGTTGGGAATAACGAGTTACAAAGTAACCGTGCAAGCTTTTTGTCATGGAAATATCGACATTATTTTTCCCTTGTCCAGATCAAGGATAAAAATATACTGGTTAGTTGTAGTTTGTGTGCAGGTGCGAGAACTTTATCCACTACAAAGAATAGTAATTATAATCTTCACAAGCACCTAGTAAAACAACACGCTTCTACAAAGCTAATCGTGAAAGAACCCAGTGCTAGCTCCGCTGATCAAGCAGTCGGAGTCACTTCATCCAAACAGCCGAGGCTTGATTTTAAACAGAAGTATTTCCAGTCTCTAAGCCAGGCAGAACTAAACAGACTGATCCCCCAGGTATGTTGTCAAGACATGCAACCTATGTCAACAGTTGAGTCTGTTGCCTTCAATCAACTAATTAGCAACATACAATGATATAACATTTTACAGTTCTCGTGTCCCACACTGTTCCACTGCAACACTAAAATATGATAACGATCCGTGTGCGTTAATTTGATATTCTAAAACTGGTTGTTACCATCCTTCATTGTGATTGGCTATATCGCATTCCATGCCGTTGTAAAATCCAGCATAACCTCACAGGTTCTCCTCATAACATTCTTTAACATTCCATATTACTGCGCATCGAATATTTTAAATTGAAAAAGACGGCAAAGATGTCCATCTGGCTGTTGCGTGGCAACGCTTTATGTAGGAACTTTGTAGTAGCGGAAGAATGACGGTTTATTATTAAACTATTTAGTTTCTAATTGTTTTTATTGATGAAACCATATCAAATATTTGTAGTAACAGTTTTAGAAAAGGGGGTCCTTTTCTAAAACTGCAATCTCCCATTTGCAGTTACTTCTGAATTAAGTAACTAGTAACTGTAACTAATTACTAATTTTTGGTAACATTCCCAACACTGATGATTACCGACATTTAAACCAAAGCATAGTAACTGGCTAATGTAATATAAAACTTTCGACTGGTGTTTGAAAGACAGACAATGCAAACAAGGACGTAAATAACTTACGAACATGACTAGCTAGCTAGTTAGCTTTACGTAGCTTTCAACTTTGTCAACCCACAAGATTTAATTTAATGCTAGCACAGCGTTGCATGGCATAAGATCCTTGTTTTGCGTTGCTGTTGGTATGAATGCCCCGTAACTGTAGTGATACTGGTGATATGTAGTGAAGTTAGTAGTGTGTAAGAGACACTGACTCTTAGTGAGGATCTGAAGGTCTTCCACCGACGGAGGTCCAGGCTTCTTCTCGTAGGGGATGACTGTGGTCAGGTACTGACCATCCACACATAACAGGATAGAACATAGTCACTCACACAACGGACTACAGAATGGAGTGTTAGGATATCAGATGGAATAGGGAGGATGACAGTAGGTGGTTCTCTGTGGAGGCCCTGTCCCTTTGAGAAGCTGCTGTGCGGGGAGGGGTCTCTCCCAAGAAGTGAGCATGGGACAGGAAGAGATTATGTTAGAGGAAGTGATTGTGTTAGAGGTAGTGTTGTCACAGTACCAACATTTCGGTAGTACATACCAATACCAGTGACATTTTACGGTACTCAATACCATTTTCGATACCAAAGACAAAAATTAAAATAGGTTATTGAACAACTCTCATTTGTTGACAGTGACAGTCACCTACAATATCTAAATGCTGTAGTTGAATAACTTGCCTTTCCAGATTAAATGTCTGTTCTTGGTCTTCAATTTTTGAAATACATTTCTAAATAAATGCGACTTATAGTCCACTGTGACTATGTTTTCTTCCTCTTTTTTCATTTTTTCATTTTTTGACTGAGCAACTTATAGTCTGGTATAAATATGGTAAAAATATGGTATACATCCCAAACTCCAAAACACAACTTTCTGCAAACTATGTAGTCTAAAAGCTTCTGTAAAAATGTGTTAACCCTGTTTTCTCCTTTCATATTCCCCAGTATTAGGTATTGCATTTGCAGTATGCTGCAAACCATAAAGGACAGAACGGTGATGTTTGCAAATTGGTTTCTGGTGATCGACGATGTTCTCAGTCATCTGTCTCACACCTAAAGTATTTCCATACGTGACTCTTCCACTTTTCTTGTCGACAACTTTTAGAGGAGCCAGCGTTGCCAATTTTACGACATTTCACCTTCCCTCGTGACAAAAAAATTTAATCTGGCAACAAATCGAGTGACTTTTAGTGACTATTTAGAGAGCCACTAGCGACTTCTGGTGACATTTCTAGTACTGTCATAACTTGTGGTATTGTAACGTTTTTGTTTGTTTGAGTACTGATTTGGTACCGGAGTACCAGTTTTTGTGATAACACTAGTTAGAGGAAGTGTTTATGGGTGAGGAAGTGATCATGGGAAAGGAAGTGATCATGGGGTAGGAAGTGATCATAGGAGCTTAGGTTAGAGGAAGTGGGATGTTGAGAAGGAGGAATGGAAGGTACAGAGAGAGAGGAGGGATGGAAGACAGAGAGAAGAGGAGGGATGGAAGACAGAGAGAGGAGGAGGGATGGAAGACAGAAAGAGAAGGAGGGATGGAAGGCAGAGAGAGGAGGAGGGATGGAAGACAGAGAGAGGAGGAGGGATGGAAGACAGAGATAGGAGGGATGGAAGGCAGAGAGAGGAGGGATGGAAGACAGAAAGAGGAGGAGGGATGAAAGGCAGAGAGAGGAGGAGGGATGGAAGGCAGAGAGAGGAGGAGGGATGGAAGACAGAGAGAGGAGGAAGCACCTGTCCGTCCCTGGCCCCGGTCCTGAAGGTGTGTCGGAAGCCATTTTGAATGGCAGAGGAGAGCCCCTTCATGCTGAATCGCTAAAGAGAGAGGCAGGGAAGAGAGAGGCAGGGCGGAGAGAGAGGCAGAAAAGAGAGAGGCAGGGAAGAGAGAGGCAGGGCAGAGAGAGAGGCAGAGAAGAGAGAGGCAGAGAAGAGAGAGGCAGGGAAGAGAGAGGCAGGACAGAGAGAGAGGCAGAGAAGAGAGAGGCAGAGAAGAGAGAGGCAGGGAAGAGAGAGGCAGGGCAGAGAGAGAGGCAGAGAAGAGAGAGGCAGAGAAGAGAGAGGCAGGGAAGAGAGAGGCAGGGCAGAGAGAGAGGCAGAGAAGAGAGAGGCAGAGAAGAGAAAGGAAGGGCAGAGAGGAGCAGGGCAGAGAGAGGCAGGGCAGAGAGGGGCAGGGAAGAGAGAGGCAGGGCAGAGAGGGGCAGGGCAGAGAGAGGAAGGGCAGAGAGGAGCAGGGCAGAGAGAGGCAGGGCAGAGAGGAGCAGGGCAGAGAGAGATGTGAGAAGAGAGAGAAGGAGAGAGAGACACATCTGAAGAACAGTAGCCTGGTAAGAATGAAACAGGACTGAGATCTCACACTGTGGTAGGTCACATGTCTGTCACAATGACCACCTCTCACAAAGATCGCTTTAGCAAGTTACGCCTCCTAAAACTTAAAGCTCCTAAATGCTACGCCTCCTAAAAGCTACACTTTCTAAAAGCTACACCTTCTAAAACCTATGCCTTCTAACAGCTACGCCTTCTAACAGCTAGCTACTGGATGGCGTGGGAAGGTGGTATTCCCCCTGGATCCCAGAGAGAGGGTCAGGGTTATCCTGAGAGAGAGGGTCAGGGTTATCCTGAGAGAGAGGGTCAGGGTTATCCTGAGAGACAGGGTCATCTCTATCCTGAGAGACAGTGTCATCGCTATCCTGAGAGAGATGGTTAGGGTTATCCTGAGAGAGAGGGTCAGGGTCATCCTGAGAGAGAGGGTCAGGGTTATCGTGAGAGAGAGGGTCAGGGTTATGCTGAGAGAGAGGGTCAGGGTTATCCTGAGAGAGGGTCAGGGTTATCCTGAGAGAGAGGGTCAGGGTTATGCTGAGAGAGAGGGTCAGGGTTATGCTGAGAGAGAGGGTCAGGGTTATCCTGAGAGAGGGTCAGGGTTATCCTGAGAGAGACGGGTCAGGGTTATCCTGAGAGAGAGGGTCAGGGTTATCCTAAGGAGGATTCTTACTGATCCCTGCTGCCGCTCCGGCCGGCCCTGCAGGCTCCTCCTCCTCCTCTGCTGCTCCTTGTGGAGGGTCTGGAGATCGATGAGGGCAGAGATGAAGGTGTTGCTGGCTTCCTTGTGGAAAGTCAGCTCGTCCCTCAGAGCCAGCTGTTCCAGCAGCTCCTCACTCAGGAGTCGGATGTGTGTCTCCACCTCCTCCAAAACCTCGTTAAGCTCCGCCACGCAGCGAGCCCGCAACCCTGCACACACACACACATGCACTGAACATTTTGTGGACATGTTATTACTAAACAGTGGACAATAACATGATATACTTTTACATAACTTCTCTTTCCCTCCCTTAGTGGTGGGCTAAAACTCTCTCACACACACACACACGCAGGGTCACACAAACACATGTAGCCGGTGTGTGGTGAAACTCACTCCTCAAGTATGTAACAGGCCACGCGCGTCAATGAATTGCTAGCTTTTCGTTGGCGTAGTTGGTAGTGGTGGCGCTTGGGAAGTCAGAGGTGGTGAGTTCGACTCCCGGTCGGAGCGGACAGTGGCCCGTATATCTCTGACGGAACTTGCAAGACCACGTCTGTTACACACACACACACACACACAGGGACCCACTCACACACACAGGAGTGTCCACTCACTCAGTTCTTGTCTTAGGCTGGTGGTGGAGCAGGGAGGGCCAGGGGACCCAGGGGGGCCCAGGGAGAAGTCTAGCTGCGACGGGCCCTGGTCTGGAGAGTCCTGCAACATCTCCTCTATCTCCTCCAGGACCTACACACACACAACACACAGTAAAACAGCAACACAGTAACACACCACACACAACAAAACATGGTACTATTCACACCCTTCTACCCCGACAAGAGAAACGGTTTCCCCCTTTTCTTTTCTTCCCGGAGAACCTTCAAACTTCTGGCCCAGCATGGAGTCAGAAGGTAGACCAAAATGGTCTTACAGTATGGAGACAAAGGAGTCTGAGGAAAACTCACTTTTATAAAGTTTAATAAAAACAGTTTATAAAATGATTTATAAACATTGCCCAAGGGCTACACAACTGATGGACAGTATTTCAATGACAGTGGTTGATGTGCTATAATGTGTGCTTTTCTCAGTATTCAGAATGTTGTTTTAATTTATGTTTGACCATAACTTCCCTTCAGGTACAGTTACGTTAGTCAATCTCTAGATCATACTAACAAAACCATTAGTTACGTCCCTCGCCCTGCTTGAATGTGTGTTCTGTATTGTTGTGAGCTTGTCTTCCCTTCTGTTTCCCCTCACTCTCGTTGCTGTAACCAGGTGCCCGTCAGTGATTGGCCACCGCCTCCATTCCCCGTCACCGGTGCACCTACACCCATCCATCTCCGTCCATGATTGGCTGTCGTCACCACTCCCCCGCCGCCAACGCACTACACTCCTCCAATCACCTGTTTGTCCGTCCACATTTAAACCCTGTCCTGCCCTCTGTTCAGGAGTCTCTAGCTCTGTGTGTGTTTATCATTGGCGTTGTATGCGTATGTGCCATTGGCCGATATTTCTGAGACTCTTGTTAAGTGTTATACTTTGTCATCCTCCTGTTTGTTTGTTTAGTTATCGCCGATACTCGGTATCGTGCATTTCGTTGTTTCATTATTAGTTCAGTCGCACAGGGGCTTTGGAACAGGTAAGCTGCCCATGGGCATACACCCCATCACATAGCTAACCCTTGTTAAACACCTTAGGTAAGGAGCAGGTACCACCCATCTGTTTTTAGTATAGGGACGTCTTTTGGTTAGTTACTTACTTTTCTTTGGCACCGCTAATAGTTCCACTCTATCCTGTCGGCTGTGTTTTTCCCTTTTGTGTTAGATAAACGTTTGGTTCGCTTGTACCTCGTGTGTCTTAGTGTCATAGGCTCATTGAGCAGTGTTACGGCCTTTCCCCTAGAAAGCGCCTGTAACACCATTTATGAATGTTGTATTGTTATATTTTGAAGTACAACCGCCTGGTGGTCCCACCGCTCAAGACCGCCCGGTCCCAACACAGGCTCTTCTACTGCCTGGCCCCCCAGTGGTGGAATCAACTCCCCACCTCCATCAGAGACACAGACTGTCTCTCCACCTTCAAGAGAAGGCTCAAGACACACTTGTTCCAGGAGTACAACGGTACTTAGGAATGGTTTGCTTGACCATATGTTAGTTGCCTCAAGATCACAATGACTCTTGCTTAAAGACTTGTTGCTCTCGTGGTTAGTGGTAACTGATAAAAAATTTAAAAAATACTCGCTGTGATATATTGTTTTTATCGTTGCTTGCTTTTCTACAGGTACACTTGCACTTATAGCGGTTCATGAGGTTTAATTGTAACTTGTTTAACTACATGCTCTTATGGTTCTTCCCTTTGGCACTTATTTTGCTTGTTCACAATATGTGCTTCATGTTTTGGCTACTCGCATGTTTTGGGGCTATCTTGTTGTTATTATCAGTGACCTATGCACTTTGTAAAGCTCTCTCTTGGAAGTCGCTTTGGATAAAAGCGTCTGCTAAATGAATAAATGTAAGTATAAGCACTGCATGAACATTTGAAACATTGAAACCAAAGTTACCGGCCATTTCACACTTATAAGTGAATCTCAGGACAACGCCCAGCTGGAGTGACTGATCAATGAAGGAATTCACCTTCACAAAGATACCCCTCTTTCCTCGTGGATTATAAAAACCCACAACGAACAATCACCCCCGCTTTTTCGTAGGAATAAACCTGAAGACGTCACTCCTAACCTATTCTTCTAAATCAGAAATTCACTAGACCACCAGGAACTTTGACGAAAGATCCCTTTGTTTTATATTACGGACCGTTTGACGACGACCACAGAACTTCTCAGTCAGACAGGCCGACAGTCAGACAGGCCGACAATCAGACAGGCCGACAGCAGGGCAGGGCTTGGAGTTAGATTTGGTGGGGCCAACCCAAATTTTACTGTGTACAAAGCAACGGCCCTCCCCCCCGACCAACGAGACAACATTTCACGTGTGTTTGTACCTGCTCTGCAGTGAGGACCGGCTCATCGCTGAAACAAGACACGATGATGGAGTGCAGGTCCATCTGCTCCCTCATCTCCTCATTCTCCAGCAGCAGCTCTCCTCCACATGCCCTCTGACCTTCACATCTCTTCTGACCTCCACACCAACTCTGACCTCCACACCCTTTCTGACCTCCACACCCCCTCTGACCTCCACACCCCCTCTGAACAGCCGGGATGGGGTGGGAGTGGGAGGAGAGAGAGGGAGAGAGAGAGAAAGAGAGAGAGAGATTAAGTAATTGAGGGAGGGAGGGAGGGACAAAGAGACAAAGAGTGAGAGAAATAGGAAGAGAGGGGGGGAAATAGTCAGAGAGAGAAAGAGAGAGAGAGAGAGAGAGAGAGAGAGAGAAAGAGAGAGAGAGGGGGGGGGGGAGAGAGGGATGGATGGAGAGAGAGGGAGTGAGAGAGGAAGTGAGAGAGAATGAGATAGGGAGAGAGAGAGGGAAGGAGAGAGAGGGGTGGAGAGAGAGGGAGTGAGAGAGAGAGAGAGAGAGAGAGAGAGAGAGAGAGAGAGAGAGTGAAAAAGGGAATGAGAGAGGGAAGGAGAGACTATCAAACTCACTGGACTGTCCTTCAGGTTCAGAGCGGGGATGTGGAGGGTGCGCGTGTGCGACTGTTTCCAGTCCAGCGCCATCACGTTACCATAGTTTGCCGTGAGGGCGTTCCATATCCTGTGAGAAAATTAATGAAGGGGGAAGATCAGCTTCCAGCTCCAGGGGACAGTCATTCTATCCGGAATTAGAAAAAGAAATAGTTCCTACTTATTTTCGTCAAGATGGAGCTGCCATAAACGTGATTATTCCTGCTCCTAATCTTCACGGGTACATGTGTTTTGAATACGCGTTGTGTCACAACACGCTTTTACATAGACATATCTGTTATATTATTGTATATTGCATGACTTAATAGCCCGTTATAGCATTAGCATACAACGTGTATGGTCCGCGTTGGATGGTTATTCTTACAAATGCAAGTCACTGCCCTGGTGGAAAGACCAACTAGACACTGGAATTTGATACTTTAGTTGCAACGGTCTTATTACAGTGAGACTTGCATTATTGATTAAATAAATATACTTACTCGTCATTCCTCATTATTTTATCCTCGTTGATGAGCTGTACGGGAGCAATTGTTTCTGTTTTGATACTGACATTTTGAAAGCATACTGTCAACTTCTCATCAAACCTTTTCAGATCTTCCATTGGTTGGAAACTGCCTATTTCACTCGAAAAACTGTTGCCTAGTTCTGGAAGATCCTGTAACATTCCATTCACCTCATCCAGTAACAATTTATCTAGGTTCCCCTGCTCTGGAACTGTCTTGAGGTCGTTAAAGTCCTGCCACTCACAGCGCGCCGCCATCATGGCCGCCGCGCGAAAGATACCCGACACCCGTGATGTATGCGGTAACGGTACCGGACGGAACTCCGGACGCAGCATCTGACCCAGGTTCTTTTGACAAAACCTGCTTTGAAAACCCATTTTATTGAGTTAGTTTGAGGATGCCAAATGGATAACTAGCCTACTGAATATCAGACACGAGTTTATCAAAAAAATGTGGTCCGATCTTGCTAGAAAACAAAGTCGCATTCTATACCCCGAAAGAAAAGGTTTATAACAATTTTATACAAATAAAGTGTAGCTGTACTAGCGAATGAAGGGGTATATGCAAATATAGCCTATTATAGTAAGTTATTAAAGAGAGAGAGAAGTCACACAATAAACCCTACAACAAATATCAAAACAGCTAAAAGAAAAATACAGGAAAAAAGTCACACTATAACAGTGTGAAGTAGAATGCTATTTGGATATAAACAGACAGTACACAATGGCAGACTCTTGACCACTGTGTCTGAACAAAAACTAAGAATATTATGTATGTACAGACTCAGTGAGCACAGCCTGGCTGTAGAAACAGACCGTCACAGGCAGACCTGGCTACCGAGGGAGGAGAGGCTGTGAAGCTGTGCTCCCTCTGCTCACAGGCAGACCTGGCTACCCAGGAAGGAGAGGCTGTGAAGCTGTGCTCCCTCTGCTCACAGGCAGACCTGGCTACCCAGGGAGGAGAGGCTGTGAAGCTGTGCTCCCTCTGCTCACAGGCAGACCTGGCTACCCAGGGAGGGGAGGCTGTGAAGCTGTGCTCCCTCTGCTCACAGGCAGACCTGGCTACCCAGGGAGGAGAGGCTGTGAAGCTGTGCTCCCTCTGCTCACAGGCAGACCTGGCTACCCAGGGAGGAGAGGCTGTGAAGCTGTGCTCCCTCTGCTCACAGGCAGACCTGGCTACCCAGGGAGGGGAGGCTGTGGAGCTGTGCTCATGTAGCCGGTGTGTGGTGAAACTCACTCCTCAAGACTCCCGGTGGGAGTGAACATCGGCTGGTATGCCTCTGACAGAGCTTGCAAGACCACGTCTGTTAGACTCCCTCTGCTCACAGGGAGAGGTGGAGACAGACCTCCATTTCCCATAATGTGATAAAGGAATTCGAGCAACATACTTACCTAAAATCATAAACAAATATAAGGAATTTTAAACCGTAACAAATAGTACAAAACTGTTTTATTTACTGGGAGACAACCCTAACTGCCCAATTTTGGCAGCAAAGTATGTATCAACCTGCCAGGACCTTAGGGACAGCCAGTGGAACAAGGTATAATCAGACTGTAAAAAGAATGGATGCGTCTCCCGCTGTACAAAAATGAAGCCAAAATATCCCGGATATGGGTGCTGCCATTTTGATCTGGTGATGTCATTTGGAGCCAGAGGCTGCACAGTAGTGATGTGTGGTGGAGCCTTCTAAATGATAGGTCTACTGATCATCTTATTTTTACTAAAACATGAAACAATATTACATGAAGCTAAAAAAAATTGTGCGCTTGCATTAACTATAGATGTCCCTGCCAAAGCTGAAATCAAACTTGCGTCCCTGAACTGTTGTATAGTGGGTTAAGCAAGGGGAGTTTCTATAGCTTAGTAGTGTTTTGTGCGCAACACGCTTGGAAGAAAGAAAGGAATATCAATAGGGGCCTGTGCCTCAGTAGTTTTATATCTAACAAAGCCACTGGTCCCATCCACTAACATGGAGGGGGAGGGACCTATACTGCAGCTAGCCACCAGGGGGCCATCGAGATGCTTTGGCTTCACTTTTGGGGTGCTTTCATGCCGTCCATTGTTTGTACAGTCAGTGGGTATGATGCGTAAGGCATGACATGTTTTAATTGTTTTATTCAATTTTACTGTAATTACCTTTTTCATCTGTTTTATCTACAAGATGCAATTGACTATTTGAATACACAGTGTGCAGACTCCAGATAAGCGGTTGACGGTGGATGGATGGATGCATGGGTGGTATGCATGTGTAGCAGTTGTTAGTACTCCTCGTGCGTTGTGTCTGTGTATGCAACAGAGGTCGTCTTGCAAGCACTGTCAGAGTTTTCCGGACCGTGTTGATCCTTCACCGAGAAACGAACACGCCATCTCTGACTTCTCCCAAGCACGACCACTACCAGCTACGCCAAATAAAAATATTTTTATAGTCAGACAGCATGTATTTATATGTATGTATATATATACAGCATGTATGCATACTACACGATATGTTCTGCTTTGATACATTTGAAATATCCCCACTTCCCCGAAGGCAGGAAAGGAATTTAAAAATCTATTATTACGTAAGTAACACCATTACTGTGCAGTAGCTAGAGTAGTACCATAAGCAGAGGTCAACAGGATTACATTTAGTCTGTCAAGTCATAAATGAAGGTTGCTCCTTGGTTAATTCAGTCATTACACAGTTTATTAGGTACTGTACTGTAGTGCATCACTGCAAATGACCAATGACAAGGTAATAAGATCAGCAGCAGTGTGGATGACCACCATAAAAAGAATGTTTAACTGCAGCTAATAACTTTAATGCTCATATTACTGTTGCTTGCCATGTCCCAATACTTTAATTAGCTACTCCACAGGTTTATGGAATTGTCACTATAGTGATTCAGGCATGAGGACTCAGTATAGTATTTACTTGATACTTTATTCACACGGTACAACACATGATTGTACCACTTGATTTGGCATTGTGGTTCTGCTTGCATGGGCTCCCTGCCGCACCCAACGGAGACACCGTCTCGACCTCCGAGCAGAGAGCAGCGACGCATTCCCCTTACAACAGGAAACACAAAACCAAGGGTGGAGGCCGGGGAGGCGGAGACAGCCTCCTTAACTCTTCTTTAAAGGGTTCTGAATGTCAGTCCGCTGATCGCGGCCACAGTCAATGGTGCAGTTCACACCAGACGCGCCGCGGCGCGTTTCAGGAGCGTCCCAGACGCGACACTCCTACCCTCCGCGCAACTTCCCATGAGATAGGTAGCTTTTCTATTTTGGACGGCGGTCAACAATCGGAGGCCTGTTCCATAAAGCGAGTTTACCAAATAAACGGGAAAGTAACTGACATGCCTGGCTTTATGGAACATGCCCCGGCCAATTTACATTTACATTTAATACGCTTAACAGTGCCCCCAGTCAATTTCATTTACATTTCACAACCTAAATGTAAATGTATTGCATTTGAATATTGTCCACACAGTGTTAGAGGACCAGGAAATAGTTAATTAAATTGTTAAATAAGACGAACTTCTCCCCGGTCTATTACACTTGGAGTGTCGATCAGGTCATCATATATCTCTGGCCACTGGATTGCAGGGCTTGATATTAACTTTTTGAGGCTCTTGGCCTTTGGACAAATACATTTACGTTTCACTTGTTTATGCACAAAACTCACTTGACCCCCTTAAATAGCCTGACCAAGTGATCGGGCAAAACTAGCCTGGCTAACGGAGGTCGCTTTCTCAGGCAAATGAGAATGAAACAGGCTCGGTTAAAAAAATCTGAGATGCTGGCTATCTTTATCAGGCTCGTATCTACATTAGGCAGTCCTCCCTGACGGAACTGGTGTATAATGGAGTGAAATACAACATTGTGCACACTGCCAGTGAGCGAGTCTGTGACTGAGGCTAACTCAAAACAGTGCAAAGGAGACGCAGTCTCACTCAGATTGCCAGTTTAAACAAATCAGAAAAATAATCGGACCAGCTGGCTAAAAGCAGAATTCCCATAT
This sequence comes from Hypomesus transpacificus, assembly GCF_021917145.1. Lineage (NCBI taxonomy): Eukaryota > Metazoa > Chordata > Actinopteri > Osmeriformes > Osmeridae > Hypomesus > Hypomesus transpacificus. Next base: position 1,697,727 of record NC_061061.1, on the reverse strand, counting down.
TTTTTGAAAGCTGCACTGCTCGACTTTTTAGATGTAGTATTGACTGTAAAACTGTAAAATTAAGAACTTTGTGACATCACTCATGATTATGAAGACATGGTTGCCGCTCGACTATGCGGTCTGTACCGGGCGACATTCTCAGTCAAATTTCAAGACTTTCTTGACCCAAACCAAAATTCTGATGCATCAGATCAATGGGTAATCGCTTTCTCTCTCAAAGGCTTTTTCCTGCAAACACATTGCGCGCGCATCCCGAATGTTTGCAAACAAATAATTGGTCTATACACAAAGCTTGTTACTATAGCCTACACATGTTTTTTTTATTCGTGACGAGAATACTGTAGGCAAGCCCAAATCCTATCTATACGATGGGCACATGTATCATAGAGAACCGATTATGTTGTTCGTTAATTTATACGATAAACATCGGTTGTAGTAGCAATAGCCCTATTATTAGGGGTTGTTTTGTAACGCAAGCTCCACCCATGTGTGGGCCGCTGTTTGCGCGCCAGACGGCGATATAAAACTGTCCCGGTCTAAAGTTCATCACCGTTCCTGCTTCACCGGAAATGACAGCATAGCACGGAAGCAGGACGAGACATGGAGGCGGCGGTATTCATCCTCTCGCTGGTCGACTGCTGCGCTCTCATCTTCCTGTCGGTATACTTTGTATCCTTTTATCGTTTATTGTTGCCACCTGGAGTACACGTAATGGGTTCTGGGCTCGAGTGAAGACCTTTTTCTATTTTGTAATAGCGCTCCGGCGTTGGTGCCCCGGGATAGGCGGGAGTAAGTTGTGTTCGAATGCAGAATCAATCACAGCCTACAAGTTACGTTGCAGTAGCTTCCCCTGCCTTGCAGCTGTTTACTCTGAGTATCTACCTAGCTCCAGCCCCGGCAAGTGCCGCCGTGTTGAGATGTGTTCTGCTTGCTGATGTTGAGACTGGGAGCTTGCTACTGAAAAACATCACTCGGGAAGCCATGACACAGTAAGCTAGCATGTTAGCCAACTAAACGTTAGGCTCATCGATTCCCCTTCCTACAGCTAGATAACTTCAGCTGTCACATACAACCATTCCAGTATACAGTGCCCTCCAAAAGTATTGGAACAGTGAGGCGAATTCCTTTATTTTTGCTGTAGACTGAAAACATTTGGGCTTGACATCAAATAATGAACGTGAGACCAGAGATCAACGTTTCAGCTTTTATTTCCAGGTATTTACATCAGGATCTGATGCACAACTAAGAAAATATCACATTTTGTTTGAATCCACCCATTTGTCATGTGATCAAAAGTATTGGAACAGATATACTTAAAACATATTTAAGTGAATAAGACTTAATATTTAGTTGCAAATCCTTTGCTTTCAATAACTGCAGCAAGTCTGTGACCCATTGACGTCACCAAACTTTTGCATTCTTCCTTTTTGATGCTTTCCCAGGCTTTCACTGCAGCCGCTTTCAGTTGTTGTTTGTTTTGTGGGGTTCCTCCCTTCAGTCTCCTCTTAAGCAGGTAAAATGCATGCTCTATAGGGTTTAAGTCTGGAGATTGACTTGGCCAGTCTAATACCTTTCATTTCTTGCCCCTGATGAACTCCTTTGTTGTTTTGGCAGTGTGTTTTGGGTCGTTATCTTGCTGCATGATGAAGGCTCTGCCAATCAGTTTGGTTGCATCTTTCCTTAAATTGGCAGACAATATGTTTCTGTAGACTTCCGAGTTCATTTTGCTGCTGCCATCATGTGTTACATCCTCAATGAAGATTAATGAGCCCGTCCCAGAAGAAGCCATGCAAGCCCAAGCCATGACATTACCTCCACCGTGTTTCACAGATGAGCTTGTGTGTTTGGGATCATGAGCAGTTCCTTTCTTTCTCCAAACTTTAGCCTTTCCATCACTTTGGTAAAAGTTAATCTTTGTCTCATCAGTCCATAAAACTTTGTCCCAGAATTTTTGAGGTTCATCTCTGTACTTTTTGGCAAATTCCAGCCTGGCCTTCCTATTCTTCTTGCTAATGAGTGGTTTGCATCTTCTGGTGTAGCCCTTGTACTTTTGTTCATGAAGTCTTCTGCGAACAGTAGATAGTGATACCTTCACTCCTGCCATCTGGAGGTTGTTGCTGATCTCACTAACAGTTGTTTTAGGGTCTTTCTTTACAGCTCTCACAATGTTTCTGTCATCAACTGCTGATGTTTTCCTTGGTCTACCTGTTCGACGTCTGTTACTTAGTACACCAGTAGTTTTCTTCTTCTTCAGGACATTCCAAATGGTTGTACTGGCTATGGCCAATGTTTCTGCAATGGCTCTGATTGATTTTCCATCTTCTCTAAGACTCACAATTGCTTGTTTTTCACCCAAAGACAGCGCTCTGGTTTTCATGTTGTTTTCACCTCTGAATACAGTCTGCATAGACAAAACCTATCTTACCCAATCTGAACCTGAGTGTAGACATTCAGTGGTATTTATTGATTGAATAATGTATGTAATAGGACACACCTGGGCAACAAAACACACCTGTCAGTCACATGTTCCAATACTTTTGCTCACGTGACAAATGGGTGGGTTCGAACAAAAAGGTGATATTTTCTAATTTGTGCATCAGATCCTGATGTAAATACCTGGAAATAAAAGCTGAAACGTTGATCTCTGGTTTCACATTCATCGTTTGATGTCAAGCCCAAATGTTTTCAGTCTACAGCAAAAATAAAGGAATTGGCCTCACTGTTCCAATACTTTTGGAGGGCACTGTAGGTGGTATATATTCATCACTTGTACCTTAACTTCACCGATAGATAATCACACTGTCGGATTTGGAGTGTGACTACATTAACGCACGAGCTTGCTGTTCAAAGTTGAACAAAGTAAGTCAATATCAGTAAACATGTATGGTTTCTTTTTGGCAGGATGAAATTCCCGCATCTCCTTAAACCTTATTTTCAGATAAGAAATCAGTTTGTGTGTGTGTGTGTGTGTGTGTGTAGTGGGTTGTTCCAGAGCTGGTAGGACAGGCCCTGGCTACAGTACTGATGCTGGTGTCCATGCACTGGTTCATATTTCTACTGAACCTGCCTGTAGCGGCCTGGAATGTCTTCAGGTGAGCTAGATTTACAATGTACATAGAATTCAAATGTACTATCCTACATAATTCAGTTTTCCTATCATATGTTTATCAGTTATCCTATCATATGTATATCAGTTACCTAAAGTGACATGAACAGTACATTCTGTTGTGTGTTCATTGTTTCTTATCAGTGTATGTGTTCATTGGTAGAGTGGAACTACAGCATTGTACATGTACTAAGTCTGCTGGTTTGTGGGTTGTCTTTGGCAGGTTTGTAAAGGTGCCAATGGGGAACATGGGCGTGTTCGACCCCACTGAGATACACAACCGTGGCCAGCTCAAGTCCCACATGAAGGAGTCAATGATCAAACTGGGCTTCCACCTGCTCTGCTTCTTCATTTACCTGTACAGGTGAGTCCAGGTCACGTCTGTCAACTACAGGGAAGTCTCATCTGTCCACTGCTGCAGAGTGCAGCACTCAGAACTGTGCTCTGCTACAGAGTGCAGGACAGCAGTGTTGTGGTCTGCTACAGAGTGCAGGACAGCAGTGTTGTGGTCTGCTACAGAGTGCAGGACAGCAGTGTTGTGCTCTGCTACAGAGTGCAGGACAGCAGTGTTGTGGTCTGCTACAGAGTGCAGGACAGCAGTGTTGTGGTCTGCTACAGAGTGCAGGACAGCAGTGTTGTGGTCTGCTACAGAGTGCAGGACAGCAGTGCTGTGCTCTGCTGCAGAGTTTAGGTTTAGTTCCTCCACCCTGGTACTTTAGTGGTCTAACTGAAACACTTGTATTTTCTTCCCAGCATGATCCTGGCGTTGATCAACGACTGACAGTCCTGCTCTGCTCCCAACCCGAGCAGCCAAATGATGAACTCTTGGGTATGAGATTAACCTGGGCCAAGCCTCCTGCTCATCCCAAGACTTCATCACACTCCATGGACCTCGGACAACCAGTCAGCACCTCCCAGCCCAGTCCAGCACCACCCAGCCCAGTCCAGCACCACCCAGCCCAGCACCACTCAGCCCAGCTCAAATATCAATTTTAATAACATGCTCCTTCTGATCTCAAAACTGTCCTAAGTAACTGAAGTGTGTGTGTGAGAGCATGTGTTCTGCTGCAACCATGTTGGCAGCTCTCCTGGTGTTCCAGGCCAGAGGAATCACAGCCCAGCCGCCTGAACAGCAAGCTTTCTAAAAATTGCTTTTTTCTTTTTAATGCGTTTTGTCTGTTTCTTCATGGTTTCTTCTTTCTGACCATAGTGTTGTACTGCAGAGCAACAGCCAGTGTGTTTACAGTAACCTGATATTGGATCCAGCTCTGAGGTTCCACTGGCTGGTGATGAGAGTTCTCATACATTGTCTTACACACTGATTTGGGTCATTTCAACTTTGACTGATTCTGTCTCTTGATGCGTTAGAGGATAATGCATTGCCTGTTTGATTCTTTTTCCATGAGAAAATGCCTGCTGTTGTTCTAGCTTCTTAGGCAGTTTGGGAGTACCTGTGTTCAATGCATCAGTATTTCTTTACGTTCCAAACTGGGGAGGGAAGTATTTTAAGATTCATTTTGGAAGGTTTTACAAACTTTGCGTTTGAAAATTATGGAGTTTCTTAAATAAACTTGAAAGAGTAAAGTGTTATGTAGCTCAGATCAGTAGATATGTAGCTCAGATCAGTAGATATGTCCTGAGTGGCTGGAAGCCTTGTTGGTTCTCCAGACTGTCATTTATTAATCCAGTAAATCATCCACACGTTATAGCCTTTTAAAATCCTCAATGCTTTTATTGAAAAGAAAAGCATACATGACATTCCTCCTACATGGTACGATCACTTCATTTGTAATAACACCTTTTAAATGCTAAACATTAAGAATCAGGCTGTGAACACGCCAGCTGTAGTGGCTCCAGGGAAACCCAACACCAGGGAAACCCAACACCAGGGAAACAACACAAAAGCAGAAGTCAAAACTAAAAAGTACTTCATATGCAGAAACTAAAACACCATGTCTGGAATTATTGAATCATTTGATCTAGATCTGTGTTTTCATTATATATATATATGTTTATGCTCTGAAAAGGTGTAGGTGGCAGGGGGGACCTCAGCCTCGACCCTGTTCCTACATCACACACTACCGTAGTAGTCTAACCCACCCCAAGACTGTCCCACAGGCTTCCTCTGTACAACATCCTAAACACGATACACTCATGAATAGAAATGCATGTTGCATGTGCAACAAAATGATACACAATAACATTATCCATGAAAAAAATCATAACAGACAAAATTTTAGCAGACGGGTCATGTCAGGATGTAGAGTACTTGACAGTCCTGATAAACTAAAACACCACCAAGAAAGCAACAGTTCCTTGAGCAGAGCAGGGAGAGGGTTCGAGAGAGGAAGTGAGGTTACGGGGACGGGAAGAACAGTGCTTCCTGTTCTGCAGTACAGCAGCCCTCTGTGAAGCCTTACGCTGTGTAGCCACAAGACTGTCAAACTACTCCGCAGAGCAGATGACCAGAGCCCAAAAGTGTGGCCGTTAAACACTATCAATACACTCCTTCCCATTATGCATCAGAAAACACTTGAGTAAAATGTACCTTCTGTAAGAACCACAACGGAGAAAAGATAACACAACCACCATCTAAACACAAGCATATCCTAGATACTCTTGAGTTTTCATCTGATTTTAGATAAAATGCTTTCAAGTCCTCCTAAAAATATCAGTTCAGGAGAGAAAAACAATCTTCAATTTCAGCTTTATGAAACAAAAACAACATGACATCAAACCCTTTGAAGACTTTCAAAGGCTGAATTTACGACTTATAATGACTTTGTGGATGTTGAGTAACTTAAAACATACCCCCACCTTCTTTCTAAAGCCCTGATGATCAGACACACAAGACTAAATAAAGTGGATATAATAAATAAACGTTCTGGTGGTGGCAGGTGAAGCAGACGCCTGGCAGGTGAGGCAGACGCCTGGCAGGTGAGGCAGACGTCTGGCAGGTGAGGCAGACGTCTGGCAGGTGAGGCAGACGTCTGGCAGGTGAGGCAGACGCCTGGCAGGAGCTCTCAGAGGAGACAGCCTGCTGCCCTGTAGGAGGTCACAGGCAGGAGGCCTGCCTGCCTGCCTGCCTGCCTGCCTGCCTGCCTGCCTGCCTGCCTGCCTGCCTGCCTGCCTGCCTGCCTGCCTGCCTGCCTGCCTGCCTGCCTGCCTGCCATAAAGGTTCATTTGAGTGACCAGCCTGACGTCTCTCTGACATCATCATCATTGTGCTCAGACATTCAGCCTCACTGCCACACCCCCCACACTGCAGCTGTTAAAACTCCTGGCTCTCCTGGCTCGTTAAGAGTCAGTAGCAGGGTTCTGCCTCGTTAAGGGGGTTCTCCTGGCTCGTTAAGAGTCAGTAGCAGGGTTCTCCTATAACCAAGGAAACATCGGGGGACCCCAAGTGGGTCTCTTGGGGTCACCATCAACTGTCCATGCTGGAACTTTCTGGAAGAGACAGCGACAAGCACGGACAGTCAACAACACATTCCTTAGTTCGTTCTTTATCAGAAACACCTGAAAAACCACACATCTTTTCTATGTAGTGACAAAGCATGACATCACATCATGTCAATGTGGTGGCACAGCGTGACATCACTTCCTTACCATTGGCTCCCTCTGCGTCCTGGCCCTCCAGGGAGGGGGCAGGGCCCCAGATGCGTACAGTGCTGTCGTCAGAGGCGCTGGCCAGCAGGCCGGGCAGCACTGGGTTCCAGCTTACACAGTTGACCGTGCGCGTGTGTCCCGTCAGCTCAGCGATGGGCAGCTCACTGCTGCGGTGCCAGATGTACACCTTGTGGTCTGAGGGGGGAGGAAGAGAAAGAGTGGGAGAGGGGGAGGATGGGAGAAGAGGCAGTGTTTTATGTAGTTTGTGGTTCATGTTGTTTTAATTTGTAACTTGTATAACTCCCCTCCTTGAGTCACCACCTTACCGCGGTGGAGGGGTTTGCGTGTCCTAGTGATCCTGGAAGCTATGTTGTCGGGGGCTTCATGCCCCTGGTAGGGTCACCCAAGGCAAACAGGTTCCAGGTGAAAGACCAGACAAAGAGTGGCTCAAAAAACCAACCATGAAGAAATACAACAATGGTTCTCAGTTGCCCCTGCCCGGAAGCGGGTCACCGGGGCCCCCCCCTGGAGCCAGGCCCGGGGGTGGGGCTCGATGGCGAGCGCCTGGTGGCCGGGCCTTTTCCCATGGGGCCCGGTCGGGCACAGCCCGAAGAGACAACGTGGGACCCTCTTCCAGTGGGCTCACCATCCGCAGGAGGGGTCATGGGGGTCGGGTGCAGTGTGAGACGGGCGGCGGCCGAAGGCGGGGGCCTTGGCGGTCCGATCCTCGGCTGCAAAAGTTAGCTTTAGGGACGTGGAACGTCACCTCGCTGGCGGGAAAGGAGCCTGAGCTGGTGCGCGAGGTAGAGAGTTTCCGGCTAGATATAGTCGGCCTCGCCTCGACGCACAGCGTGGGCTCCGGAACCAGTCTCCTTGAGAGGGGCTGGACTCTCTTCCACTCTGGAGTTGCCCTTGGTGAGAGGCGTCGAGCTGGGGTGGGAATACTGGTTTCCCCTCGGTTCGGCGCCTGTACATTGGGGTTCACCCCGGTGGACGAGAGGGTAGCCTCCCTCCGCCTTCGGGTGGGGGGACGGGTCCTCACTGTCGTTTGTGCTTATGCACCAAACGGCAGCTCAGAGTACCCACCCTTTTTGGAGTCTCTGGGGGGGGTGCTGGAAAGCGCTCCTCCTGGGGATTCCCTCGTCCTCCTGGGGGACTTCAATGCTCATGTGGGCAATGACAGTGAGACCTGGAGGGGCGTGATTGGGAGGAACGGCCCCCCCGATCTGAACCCGAGTGGTGTTTTGTTGTTGGACTTCTGTGCTAGACACGGTTTGTCCATAACGAACACCATGTTCAAGCATAAGGGTGTCCATATGTGCACCTGGCACCAGGACACCCGAGGTCTCAGTTCGATGATTGACTTTGTAGTCGTGTCATCGGACTTGGGGCCGCATGTCTTGGACACTCGGGTGAGGAGAGGGGCGGAGCTGTCAACTGATCACCACCTGGTGGTGAGTTGGCTTCGATGGTGGGGGAGGACGCCGGTCAGGCCTGGCAGGCCCAAACGTAATGTGAGGGTCTGCTGGGAACGTCTGGCGGAACCCTCTGTCAGAAGGAGCTTCAACTCCCACCTCCGGGAGAGCTTCGATCATGTCTCGGGGGGGGCCGGGGACATTGAGTCCGAATGGGCCATGTTCCGGGCCTCCATTGTTGAAGCGGCTGACCGGAGCTGCGGCCGCAGGGCGGTCGGTGCATGTCGCGGCGGTAACCCTCGGACCCGGTGGTGGACTCCGGAGGTGAGGGATGCCGTCAAGCTGAAGAAGGAGGCCTATCGGACTTTATTGGCTGGTAGGACTCCAGAGGCAGCTGATGTGTACCGGCAGGCCAGGCGGAACGCGGCTTTGGCGGTCGCGGAGGCAAAAACCCGGGCATGGGAGGAGTTCGGCGAGGCCATGGAGAATGACTTCCGAACGGCTTCAAAAAGGTTCTGGACCACCATCCGGCGGCTCAGGAGGGGGAAGCAGTGCTCTGTCAACACTGTATACGGTGGGGATGGTGCGCTGCTGACCTCGACGGGGGACGTCCTGGATCGGTGGAAGGAATACTTCGAAGACCTCCTTAATTCCACCAACACGCTTTCCGACGTGGAGGCAGAGTCTGGGGACATCGGGGGGGGCCCTTCTATCTCTGGGGCTGAGGTCGCCGAGGTGGTTGAAAAGCTCCGCGGTGGCGGGGCCCCTGGGGTGGATGAGGTCCGCCCGGAGTTCCTTAAGGCTCTGGATGTTGTAGGGCTGTCTTGGTTGACACGACTCTGCAACATCGCGTGGACATCGGGGACAGTGCCTCTGGACTGGCAGACCGGGGTGGTGGTTCCCCTCTTTAAAAAGGGGGACCGGAGGGTGTGCTCCAACTTTAGGGGGATCACACTCCTCAGCCTCCCTGGGAAAGTCTATTCAGGGGTCCTGGAGAGGAGGGTCCGTCGGATTGTCGAACCTCGGATTCAGGAGGAGCAATGTGGTTTTCGTCCTGGCCGTGGAACAGTGGACCAGCTTTATACCCTCCGCGGAGTCCTGGAGGGTACATGGGAGTTCGCCCAACCAGTCTACACATGTTTTGTGGATTTGGAAAAGGCGTTCGACCGTGTCCCTCGGGGGCTCATGTGGGGGGTGCTCCGAGAGTACGGGGTACCGGATTTCCTGATCGGGGCTGTCCGGTCCCTGTACGACCGGTGCCAGAGTTTGGTCCGCATTGCCGGTAGTAAGTCGAACTTGTTTCCGGTGAGGGTTGGACTCCGCCAGGGCTGCCCTATGTCACCGATTCTGTTCATTACCTATATGGACAGAATTTCTAGGCGCAGCCAGGGTGTTGAGGGGGTCCGGTTTGGTGACCTCAGGATCGGGTCGCTGCTTTTTGCGGATGATGTGGTCCTGTTGGCTTCATCGGGCCGTGACCTTCAGCTCTCACTGGAGCGGTTCGCAACCGAATGTGAAGCGGCTGGGATGCGAATCAGCACCTCCAAATCTGAGGCCATGGTAATCGACCGGAAAAGGGTGGAGTGCCATCTCCGGGTCGGGGAGGAGATCCTGAACCAAGCGGAGGAGTTCAAGTATCTCGGGGTCTTGTTCACGAGTGAGGGAAGAATGGAGCGCGAGGTCGACAGGCGGATCGGTGCGGCGTCCGCAGTGATGCGGGCTCTGCATCGGTCCGTCGTGGTGAAGAAGGAGCTGAGTCGAAAGGCGAAGCTCTCTATTTACCAGTCGATCTACGTTCCTACCCTCACCTATGGTCACGAACTATGGGTAGTGACCGAAAGAACGAGATCGCGAATACAAGCGGCCGAAATGAGCTTTCTCCGTAGGGTGTCCGGGCTCTCCCTTAGAGATAGGGTGAGAAGCTCGGTCATCCGGGAGGGGCTCAGAGTAGAACCGCTGCTCCTCCGCGTCGAGAGGAGCCAGCTGAGGTGGCTCGGGCATCTGATTAGGATGCCTCCTGGACGCCTCCCTGGTGAGGTGTTCCGGGCACGTCCCACTGGGAAGAGGCCCCGGGGAAGACCCAGGACACGCTGGAGGGACTATGTCTCTCAGCTGGCCTGGGAACGCCTTGGGGTCCCCCAGGAAGAGCTGGCGGAAGTGGCCGGGGGGAGGGAAGTCTGGGCCTCCCTGCTTAGGTCGCTGCCCCCGCGACCCGATCCCCGGACAAGCGGCAGATGACGACGACGACGACGACGACGACGACGACGACGACGACGACTTGTATAACTGCATGCTCTTATGGGTCTTCCCTTTTGGCACTTGTTTAGTTTTTTTCACAATGTATGCTTCATGTTTTGGCTGCTTGCAATGTTTGGGACTACTGATGAAGAAAATTACGTCACCCTGCTGAAAATGATGGAGATGGGTTACATTTATGGAACTATCTAATTGAAAAGTGAATGTCTCAATTATTCCTTATATTATACTCTAAGTTGTATTATGGGAAATGTGATGCTAAGCTCTGCATGAGTAAAAACAATAGAGGTGTGAAACGTTGGTTTTAGCAAAGGAAGATAGGGGAGTACCACTCTAAGGAATGCAGAGGCCTAGCCGTAAATTAGAACGTACACATAGGGCCAAGCTGCAGGAAAACTCCTCCAAACCAAGTCCGAAACTGTCACCCAGGTCAGGCCTAGGTCTGTGTCAAGGGGTTTTCTATGTTTATAAAGCACAAGCATCCCATACCAACTAGAAGAAAGTCTAAGATATGTGTGCACCCAACACGAGCCTGGACATGGTCAGATTTATGTAAGGACAGAGATGCCAACGTGACACAACTTCTGTAATCAGAAACCCTAGTATAGGGGCCAATTGGGTGACGAAGCGTAGAAATGGTCATCAACAGAAAGGTACCAATAATGTGAGGATGCATAATGTATCTGTGACCAACAGTGTTGTACCAATAGCAAAAAATGACACAAATAATAGGCAGAAAATACAGTATATAAGAGGACGTTTGGAGGGAACTTGCCAGTCTGCTCTTGGGAGCTTACTCACTTGGATACCTTTTTTACCCTGTGTTGGAATAAACCTTTGCATCAATACTCTGAGTTTCAGTGCATCTGTTGGGACTTAGCCTGATTTTTGACTGGTTTGGACTTAGAATAATTTTCAACGTTGGGACTTAGCCTGATTTGACGGGTCAACACTTAGAATAATTTTCATCGTTTGGACTTAGTTTATTTTTCACTTGTCTACACTTGGAATAATTTTCAACCTTTGGACTTAGTTTATTTTTGACTTGTACGGATTTAGGATTTTCCTCACTTCGACACTCTGATTTATTTTCACTATACACGGGAACTGGAATAATTATTTACGACACTACCTCGTTGTTATGATCAGTGACCTATGCCCTTTTGTAAAGCTCTCTCTTGGAAGTCGCTTTGGATAAAAGCGTCTGCTAAATGCGTAAATGTAAATGTAAAATATCCCAACTGTGAATCCAAACAAGTTCTCAAAGATGTGAGAGAAGGTCAGTCCGTGAGTTTCAGGTTGGTGTCGTCACCTTCACTCCCGCTGGCAATGAAGTCCTCGTTGTGGCCCCCGAAGCAGGAGTGGATGGTGTAGAAGCCCTGGGTCACACCCTGGTACTTCCTCACCAGCACGCGGTCCTGCAGGTCCCACAGGTGCACCCCCTACAGGACACACACACAGCTGCTCACACCCCAACACTTCCTGCTCTGCAGGGACTCCCACACAAGGGCTACAGGGACTGCTGCAGGAAGGAAGCTAGGAGGCTAGGAAGCTAAAAGGCTAGAAAGCTTGAAAGCTAAAAGGCTAGAAGGCTTGGAAGCTAAAAGGCTAGGAAGCTAGAAGGCTTGGAAGCTAAAAGGCTTGTAAGTTAGGAAGCTAAAAGGCTAGGAAGTTAGAAGGCTTGGAAGCTAAAAGGCTAGTAAGTTAGGTAGCTAAAAGGCTAGGAAGCTAGAAGGCTTGGAAGCTAAAAGGCTGGTAAGTTAGGAAGATAAAAGGCTAGGTAGTCTGGGGAGCTAAGACACTAAGAAGCTAAAACACTTGGAGACTAGGGAGCAGTAGCAATAGCTAGCTCTCACCTGTGTGGCCACGTTGAGCAGAGCTAACCTCCCACTCTTGGAGACGGTGAAGGACATGATAGGATGGTCCTCCTGGACTCTGTCATCAGACAGAAAAATAATTCAAAAGATGAAATAAATAAAAGTAAAAATAAATAAATACATTTCTCGAATATGCTAGTCAAGTCAAGTGAAGTTTATTTATAGAGCACATTTAAAAACAGCAGTTGACCAAAGTCCTGTACAGTTTGAGTAGCCAAACCCATAAAACAACCCTGTACCTTGCTTACAGGGATGGGGGGAACTCTGTAGAACTTAGGGTTAGAAGTAGAGCCCGACCAATTAAGGCCGATATCAATACAGATATTTGGTGTATTGGATACGGATATTCCAATATATCAGCCAACAGTACCAGTCAAATACAGATATTTGGTGATTTAAAAATCGGATATTCCGATATATCGGCCAACAGTACCAGTCAAAAGTTTGGACACATGGAATGGTAAAATGTGTCCAAACTTTCAACTGGTACTGTACGTGATGTGAACAACGTGATACTTTGCCAACCTCTGTTTGTGTGTGTGTGTATGTGTATCTGTATCTGTGTGTGTGTGTATGTGTATGTGTATCTGTATGTGTGCGTATCTGTATGTGTGTTTGTCTGTACTATTGGACACATTTTCCCACGCGTCCAAACTTTTGACTGGTACTGTATAAAAAGAAAATAATCCAGAAACGCTTAACTAAACATAAACACTCTGCCCAACTCAGGCTGGGTCAGCTTGTTGTAGGGTTTGTGGCGTTTTAAACACGAGTGTTGCCAACAGGGACGTTGTAAAGTGCCCTCTGGTGGACAAACTATGCAAGCCAACACTCATAACATGGTTGAAGGGTGTTTTGTCGTTTTTTAAATGTATTATTATATCGCCATTATAAATGCCGATACCAATAGTTTTGAAAATGCCTAATATCGGTAGGGCTCTAATTAGGAATGTGTGTGAGGAGATGTGTAGGGATAGGGTTAAGTAAGTGTGTAGAACTCAGGAGGGTATTACATGTTCCTGTCCGTCAGGTCCTCAAAGTTGTACCCTCGTATCCGCTGGTGCGTGTCAGAGGCCAGCACCGTCCTGGTGTCACCCAGGCAACTCAGACACTGCACACGCACCCCCTCCCACGAGTCAAGCAGGTGACCATCCAGGTCCTGGACATAGACGGACAGATATCCATACATGCAACCAGCGATCCATACAACCAGCCATCCATACAACCAGCCATCCATCCCACTGTGTTAAAATGAACTGTACTTGTTACAACTGGAAAACTTGGAACACACTGGTAGAACTGCCCTCTCTGATTCTCACACACTGGTAGAACTTCCCTCTCTGATACTCACACACTGGTAGAACTGCCCTCTCTGGCCCCCGGTGACGAAGCGCTTGCCGTCTGGGTTCCAGGCCACGCTGGTCAGGCTGTCCTCGTGGGACTGGCTGATCTTGGTCCTCAGCTCTCCTGTCTGACACAACACAGCAGGCTCAGCTGCAACATTCATCATCTAACTTTGTGGGCCTCTCTGTGGCTAGTTGATCTCATGACTCAGGCCTTGTAAGATGTTGAAGCAGCTGTATTTCTCACGACCCACATGAAATTGTTTGGATGAGGGGTTCACAACAAATACATTGAACACGTTTGCCACCAACAGGAACTGTAGGGTGGGCTAAACTGGCTTTACAACAACACATCTACAGGTGTAGGTGACCGGAAGTCCAGCTCACCTGGACGTTCCACAGCCAGAGCTCTGAGCAGTCGTCTGGGCCGCAAGCGATCAGGTAGACGTCGTCGGGGCTCCAGGCTAGGTAGGACACCCCGTACGCATGCCCCTCCAGCGTCCTCATCACTTTAACCTGGTGACTCTCCTGTCAATCAAACCCAATCCCATGTATATCTCCTGTCAATCAAACCCAATCCCATGTATATCTCCTGTCAATCAAACCCAATCCCATGAACGTCTCCTGTCAATCAAACCCAATCCCATGAATGTCTCCTGTCAAACCCAATCCCATTTCTAACTCCCGTCAATCAAACCCAATCCCATTTCTAACTCCCGTCAATCAAACCCAATCCCATGTATATCTCCTGTCAATCAAACCCAATCCCATGTATATCTCCTGTCAAACCCAATCCCATGTATATCTCCTGTCAAACCCAATCCCATGTATATCTCCTGTCAATCAAACCCAATCCCATGTATATCTCCTGTCAATCAAACCCAATCCCATGTATATCTCCTGTCAATCAAACCCAATCCCATGAACGTCTCCTGTCAATCAAACCCAATCCCATGAATGTCTCCTGTCAAACCCAATCCCATTTCTAACTCCCGTCAATCAAACCCAATCCCATTTCTAACTCCCGTCAATCAAACCCAATCCCATGTATATCTCCTGTCAAACCCAATCCCATGTATAACTCCTGTCAAACCCAATCCCATGTATATCTCCTGTCAATCAAACCCAATCCCATGTATATCTCCTGTCAATCAAACCCAATCCCATGTATATCTCCTGTCAATCAAACCCAATCCCATGTATATCTCCTGTCAATCAAACCCAATCCCATGTATAACTGCTGTCAATCCCAATACCATGTATATCTCCTGTCTGTATGACCCTGCCTACACTTTCCTCTCCAAGCTGGCTCTTCCAGACCCCTTTTCCCCTGGCCCCTTGGCCCCCTTTCCCCCGCCCGATCTCTGTCTGGATGGATGAATGAGGAGGTGCTCACACTATCAACCTGCCACACTATGACAGTGGTGTCCTTGGAGCCACTGGCCAGCTTGGTTCCATCATTGGAGAACTTGCAGAACCAGACCTCGTTACAGTGCTCCGTCAGGACCTGTTGGGTGTAGCAGGGGAACCGCTTCCTACAGAACAACCACAACAAATGTCGTAGCGGTGCTAACACCGGTTAAAATAACACAATACTGGGCGTATCTGTTGAATATCAAACTTCAAACCAACTTCACCATGATCATTCCCCAGCCTAAAATACAATCAAATCATCTCTGTCCATGACTGCACCTTTAGCTTGCTCTGGGTAGTCTATATGTGCCCCACACAGGTATAGCAGAACTGCCCGCAATATATAGTTAGACTACAAATAGCATTTCGTGGCCACGAATTAGTAGCCTGGCTCTGCCCTCCTACGTACTTCCGCTCAATTTGGATTTTAGTTCTGTACTAGGTCTGGGAGTTTGACTTTGAAGTCGGTTTTCAGAAACACATTTTTTGTAGGTCCAATCAGAGAACAGAGGGAGTGGCAGAGAACGATGGCGTTAATGTCGTGCACTAGTTTGAGTAGTTCAGAAATGGAGGCGGAGAAAGATGCGAGCGAAGCTATTCTGCGGTTGTGGCAACGCTGCCGAATATCCATAAGTTAAAGCCGGAGCAAGAACATTCCTTGCTGAGTTTTGTTGGTGGCCATGATGTTGTGGCCCTCCTCCCCACGGGGTTCGGGAAATGTTTAATTTTCCAGCTACGGCAGCTAGCTCTGTTACAGTAGTGGTGAAGGAGTTGGCTAAGGCGAACGCTTGCGATTGGTTATGGCAGATCAGAGTGGCTCTGGGCAGATCCAATAGTTTTAAACTTCAACAGAGTACCCGCCTACAAGGAAGTCAACGCTTGTCAATGGAGCGATCCCAGACCCTCTGTACAAATGAAATGTACGAGGGTCTGGTTAGGACCAGGCTAACGAATTAGCATTTCGTGACCACGAATTTCAGATGTCATGTCTGAGGCTCTGGGAGTTACAGACCCAAAATAAAAAGTATGCGTGTCATGTTGACATTGGTTTGCCAAACAACAAGCTTGACCTACAGAGAGAGACAGAGAGAGACAGAGAGAGAGAGACAGACAGAGAGAGACAGACAGAGACAGACAGAGACAGAGAGAGACAGACAGAGACAGACAGAGACAGACAGAGACAGACAGAGACAGACAGAGACAGACAGAGACAGACAGAGACAGACAGAGACAGACAGAGACAGACAGAGACAGACAGAGACAGAGACAGAGACAGAGACAGAGACAGAGACAGAGACAGAGACAGAGACAGAGACAGAGACAGAGACAGAGAGCGAACTGACCGTGAACAGGTGTGGTCCAGCAGCAGGGAGACAGAGTCCATGCTGCTGTCCAGCTTGGTGTTGTGGTAGAGACAGCGCTCTCTCTGCAGCTCCACCGCCTGCAGCAGCAGGGTCTGCAGTCTGCGGGGGGGCAGCATGACCGAGGGGGGCAGGTATGCTGAAGGGGGGGGGGGGGGGGAGACGTGTGATGCTCTTCACTAAAACACTCACATGAAATACACAACTGACTAAACAACGACATGAGAGTGTGTGTATGGTGCATTGTTTCCCACACAGACTAATTTGTGGCGGTGCGCCACAGAATCAACACCGGCCGCTACATAGTGTTTCGTAAAAAAAATGTTTTGCATCATTTAGGTTAAAACACGCAGCGTATTTGTTCAGCTGCATTTCCTTTCCCTGCTCACCCTCCGTCTCTGTCACGAACGCGTCTTTCTCACATACGCACAGTCACAACGTCAGCACACGTTATCAAAGATGCATACATACGCTGTTCTAGTAAGACCGACAGCTATATCAGTGAGCCTTCAGCATTAGTGCCATCGCTAAAGGTCTAGGAAAGTTGAGGCTACTTTTCGCTAGGTACCTACGAACATGTCTTAATCAAAGGTTCCCCTTCGTTCTTTTGGTGAGAAGTCTCAGGAGCTAGCTACTTACCCGGCGTCATCGAGCCGGCCAGTTGAATACAGTGCCTTGCGAAAGTATTCGGCCCCCTTGAACTTTGACCTTTTGCCCCATTTCAGGCTTCAAACAAAGATATAAAAATGTTTTTGAAAAAACAACAACAAGTGGGACACAATCATGAAGTGGAACCAAATGTATTGGATATTTCAAACCTTTTTAACAAATCAAAAACTGAAAAATTGCGTGCAAAATTATTTGGCCCCCATAATTTTATACTTTGTAGCGCCACCTTTTGCTGCGGTTACAGCTGTAAGTCGCTTGGGGTATGTCTCTATCAGTTGTGCACATCGAGAGACTGACATTTTTGCCACTTCCACCCTGCAAAACAGCTGGAGCTCAGTGAGGTTGGATGGAGAGCGTTTGTGAACAGCAGTTCAGTTCTTTCCACAGATTCTCGATTGGATTCAAGTCTGGACTTTGACTTGACCATTCTAACACCTGGATATCTTTATTTGTGAACCATTCCATTGTAGATTTTGCTTTATGTTTTGGATCATCGTCTTGTTGGAAGACAAATCTCCGTTCCAGTCTCAGGTCTTTTGCAGACATCAGGTTTTCTTCCAGAATGGTCCTGTATTTGGCTCCATCCATCTTCCCATCAATTTTAACTATCTTCCCTGTCCCTGCTGAAGAAAAGCATGATGCTGCCACCACCATGTTTGACAGTGGGGATGGTGTGTTGCTTTTACGCCAAACATAACGTTTTACATTCTTGCCGAAAAGTTCGATTTTGGATTCATCTGACCAGAGCACCTTCTTCCACATGTTTGGTGTGTCTCCCAGGTGGCATGTGGCAAACTTTAAACAACTCTTTTTATGGATATCTTTAAGAAAAGGCTTTCTTCTTGCCACTCTTCCATAAAGGCCAGATTTGTGCAGTATACAACTGATTGTGAGTCTCCCACCTCAGCTGTAGATCTCTGCAGTTCATCCAGAGTGATCAACGGCCTCTTGGCTGCATCTCTGATCAGTCTTCTCCTTGTTTGAGCTGAAAGTTTAGAGGGACGGCCGGGTCTTCGTAGATTTGCAGTGGTCTGATACTCCTTCCATTTCAATATTATCGCTTGCACAGTGCTCCTTGGGATGTTTAAAGCTTGGGAAATCTTTTGTATCCAAATTTGGCTTTAAACTTCTCCACAATAGTATCTCGGCCCTGCCTGGTGTGTTCCTTGTTCTTCATGATGCTCTCTGCGCTTTAAATGGATCACAGAGCAGGTGCATTTATACGGAGATTTGATTACACACAGGTGGATTCTATTTATCATCATTAGTCATTTAGTCAACATTGGATCATTCAGAGATCCTCACTGAACTTCTGGAGAGTGTTTGCTGCACTGAAAGTAAAGGAGCTGAATACTTTTGCATGCCACATTTTTCAGTTTTTGATTTGTTCCACTTCATGATTGTGTCCCACTTGTTGTTGATTTTTCATAAAGATATAAACATTTATTTTTTTATGTTTGAAGCCTGAAATGTGGCAAAAGGTCGAAAAATTCAATAAATTCAATACTTTCGCAAGGCACTGTAGTTATTTAGCACTAGCTTTGCTACTTGAATATGCAAAAATGATTTGTTTGTTGTTGTTAATTTTGTGAAGGTGTGAATCATTTTGGATTAATATTTAATAAAATTCTGTGTAATTATTAACGAAGGAATTATTCCAATCCCCCCCGGTCTGACATGAAACAACCCCAACATCCCCGCCCCCCCCCCCCCTCCATCCACAAATAGATTTCTAATCTGTGGGAAACACTGTGGTGTGTGCATGCTGTAGTGTGTATGGTGTGTGTGTGAGGGTGTATGGTGAGTGTGTGTGTGTATGATGTAGTATGTATAATGTGTGTGTATGGTGTAGTGTGTGTGTGGACTGACTCTGCAGCTTGTCCAGCAGCTTGCTGCGTGTATGGTGTAGTGTGTGTGTGTGTGTGTGGTGTAGGATGTGTGTGTGTGTATGGTGTAGTGTGTGTGTGTGTGTGGACTGACTCTGCAGCTTGTCCAGCAGCTTGCTGCGTGAGGCTGGGCCCGTGCCCTCCCATTCTGCCTTGGCTCTCAGGTCCTCCGACTGACTGCACATCAGGTACCTTCAGAATGACATCATCACGCTCACACTGATGACATCATCATCCCGCTCAGACTGAAGACATCAACACGTGTGTGCATGTACAGTATGTGTGTGTGTGTACACTGTGTGTGTGTACACTGTGTGTGTGTGTGTACACTGTGTGTGTATACAGTGTGTGTATACAGTGTGTGTGTACACTGTAGCCCTCATGTACATACACGTAGCGTTATCAGCTCCATGGCCAACCCGCAGAAGGTGCACCCTGTGATACTTCAGCCTACGTCAGATTTACCAAAACTGCAGTTCATCGGGTAATCAGCGCCTTTATACGCCCACTATACTGTAAATTGCGAGCATTTAAAAGCGCAATTGAATGGGCATCCTTCTCTCTTTCTATCATGGATCAGCCACCAAAGTCAAAACAGCGAAAACAAAGATTTAGTGATAACGAAATTGATGTGCTTGTTCATGAGGTAACAGCGAATTTAAATATTATACAAGGCCGGAATTCCACACCGACACCAAAAAATGCAATCTGGACCGAAATTACAAATTCCAGGAACTGTAATATGAATGTACACTGTGTGTGTATGCTGTGTGTGTGTGTATACAGTGTGTGTATATACAGTATGCATGTGCACTATGTGTGTGTGTGTGTGTGTGTATACAGTGTGTGTGTGTGTATACAGTGTATGTGTGTGTATACAGTGTGTGTGTGTGTGAGTTACCCGCTGAGGACGTGGATGCGGTCTGTGTTGTACTTCAGGGGGGTGAGCTCTGCCCTGAGCACATGCAGCGCCTCCAGAACCTTCCCGTCCTCCAGGTACTCCAGGTACTTCTGCTGCAGCAGCAGGAACTTCATACGCTGGGGGGGGGGGACGGGGGACGACAGTATCATGGCATCAGGGCTGGTACTGACACCCACAAATTATACTTAGCAGTTAAGATACAGCTAGCTTCACAGGCCAGGTATCCATGGCTACAAAGGCTAGGTATCCATGGCTACAAATGCCAGGTATCCACAACTACAAATGCCAGGCATCCATGGCTACATGTCACAGGTATCCATAGCTACAAATGCCAGGTATCCATGGCTAAATATGCCAGGTACCCATAGCTACAAATGCAAGGTTTCCATAGCTACATAGACAAGCTACCAGGCCTGTCTCTCCCTGGTGTGTTGGAACATAGCTACATAGAGCTAGGAGGTGTTAGCATGTAGCTATGTAGAGCTAGGAGGTGTTAGCATGTAGCTATGTAGCTATATAGAGCATGATGTTGGGACTTACCACAATTGCACTTGGAGAATGCATCAATGTCTTCAGTTCATTCAAGTCACTCTCTGCCTATTTTTAAATAAATTGTTTTGTGAAAAACAGGAGCCTGATTAGTCTATACAACAAACAAGACCAGAGACGAGTATTATGCAAAAATGTGGCATGATAATATTAAATGCAGGAAACTAGATGTGTTTCTATGGCCAACCTTGTCCCACTCCCCTTCCATCACATGGTTCCGGAACTTGGAGGCAGATGGGTGTTCCAGCCGGCACCTTGACTCCTGCATTAACAGGTCCACTGCCTGACTGAGGAGACAGGAGGGAGGGAAGGAGACAGGAGGAGGGAGGGAAGGAGACAGGAGGAGGGAGGGATACAGGAGGAGGGAGGGATACAGGAGGAGGGAGGAAGACAGGAGGAGGGAGGGAGACAGGAGGAGGGAGGGAAGGAGACAGGAGGAGGGAGGGAGACAGGAGGAGGTAGGGAAGGAGACAGGAGGAAGGAGGGAGACAGAAGGAGGGAGGAAGACAGGAGGGAGGGAGACAGGAGGAAGACAGGAGGAGGGAGGGAGACAGGAGGAGGGAGAAATAGGAAGTGTGGAGGGAGGGGGGGGGGTATGCAAAGAGATATCATTTGAATTAAAATGTGGTTAATATAATTGTACCTTTTTTATTAAATATCACCAAGTTTGGCCCACTGCGTTTTAGAAGGATGTGATTGCAAGCTTAACTGGTTTTGGGGCAAATACGCCAACTTTCAAGTATCCAAGCTGCTTAAAAAAGGTCAACAGGTTTTATATTTGAGGCAGCTGTCCTGTTTAAAGACGATTATAGGCCAGCGCCGCTAGCTCGGACTTCATTAATAGTAGATACATTTATACCATCATCGGCAATACCATGACTGCCAATATGACTCACGTCAATGATGTTATCATTACGGGCAACATTCCTCATCTCGCCGCTGTTTACAGAATGTTGCTGATAACATCGACTTATCGGCAACTTACTTGAGTCCTAGATCGTGTAGATGTTGTCCTATAAGCCTGATGACGTCTTCCTCTGACTGAGAAGGACATTTATTTTTCTTTGCGGTCGAGTTTGCATCCGAAGCCACGGAGTTCGAGACCACTTGCCCGTTGTTACTGACTGGGGTTCCGTTGTTTACGGTTGATAGTCCATTGGAGTGAGCTCCACCACCGTCTCCGTTTTGCGCACCGTTATTCAGGCAGGACAGTTCTGACTCTGGAGCCTGTCCTGCCCCGTTGGCCTGCATGTTATGAGTGTTGATATGGACGACCCTATGCGGATTTGAGCGGATGGCAGGTGTAAAGTGTAAAGTTGGAAAACTGAAAAGACCCACACTGTCAGGCCCGCTGACCCAGTTGCAGCCGCGAGCTCCCCTGTTTTTTCTGCGACTGAATCTGTGTTTCTTCCGCGGTGGCGGCGACGCTCCACCGGTTTCTGAATCGGTGGAGGAAGAAGCGGAGGCCAGAGTTAATTTGCCGAGAGCTTTGGTGACAGTATTAATGAAATTCGCGGCTGACAAGGGTGTTTGAGCCTTTCAAAATAACTCGTTATGGTTTCCGTTACTGCTCTTCTCTTGTTATTGTTGCTCTGACAGCTGCAAACCCATAATAGAGAAACGCAGTGACGTCACCGGATATTCCGACATGACTTTGCGTCAGGGTAGTAGAAAGTGCGGTAGGTGGCGCACCTGCTCCAGCTCCTGATTACAGAGATGTTGCATTATGTTGAGACAGCCTAGGCTACGTGGTAAAACATAACGATTACTTAAGTAATTACGATTACTTTCGAAAATCTAAGCTGGCCAACGAATTGTCAAAAACGCCGCTGGCGCAAAAATATCTTGGCAATCCGTCCGTGAAGACCATGGTAAAGTTGGTTTGAAGTTCCATATTCAACAGATATTCTGACGCCCAGTATTGTGTTATTTTAACCCGTTTTTAGCACCGCTACGACTGTCCGCTTAGATTTTGGCTGCCTAAACAACGCGTATGTTTAGGGACCATCAACAAATTACAAATCTCAAAAGTCAATAGCTTTTCAAAAACATAAATGTTTTATTTTTATTTGAAGCACAATTATAGGCTACTGTGTGTAAAAATATTTTTACAAATATCACTGAGCTTCACTGAGCTGCCAAACTAATACATTTTAATCAAAATAAAACATTTCAAAGTAGAAATGCTACTGTTTAAAAGTGCTTCCCTGAACTGAGACCTAACATTTCAGGGCTCAAAGTCTTATAGCGGGTCCCTCCTTGCTGTCGCATGCCCTTCAGTTGGCCAACACCTGTAATTTGGCCTTCTTGCCCTTTGGCCTTGGCTAAACCAGCTTGCCACACTCTCCCTAGCATCAAAATCCTAGCTCCATGGCCCAGCTCCGTAACTCAAGGGTGGGCAATACATTTTTACAAGGTGCCACATGAGAAACCTGAAATGTGTTGGAGGGCCACATCAACGATAACTTGAACTTAATTCTGCTCACTATTCATTTTCTCCCATTGTAAAAAGCAGTACAGTATATATTATGATTAGCTGGTACTGGCCATCAGAATAACAAGGATATTCTGTAAATATTTATGTAAAATGTTGGTGTAGGTCAAATAGGAAAAGACTATAGAAGTAATAAACAGTCAAAACAAAAACAATCATTACATCAGTGTTTCATTTTATTTGTGACTAGTTAATCTTCACAAACACCGAAAAGTTGTTTGGCAGTATGTTAAAGATATGCAATTGATCAACTTTATACAAAAACATTTTTTCAGTTCATTTTGTTCTGTGAGAGAAATCCAGTGGGCTTGAACAAGTGCTTCAAAATCTGTCTTAATGTCTGAGGTGGATATGCAAAGGACTAGCCTGACGTTGTCATATATGGAAGCAAATCGTGACCAAAATTCAAATGAAAATGCATTTCCAGAAATGCATTTTCATTTTAAGAATGTGGCTGCATTATTTGACTCATAAATCAAATTAGTATTCAATCATCCTATTTGCATTTTCATTTTCTTCTTTAAGACTGCTCATTCTTTCCCTTAATTAAAATGAAAACGAAAAAGACATTTGAAATTTAATTTTCAAAATATGCCCCAGCAAATAGATACCAAAATTCAATTTGAAATGTAAAATTTGAAAATGAAAATGCATTTCCAGAAATGCATTTTCATTTTAAGAACGTGGCTGCAAAATCGTGACCACAATTCAAATTCAAATGCATTTCCAGAATTGCATTTTCATTTTCAAGAACGTGGCTGCAAAATCGTGACCACAATTCAAATTCAAATGCATTTTTAGAAATGCATTTTCATTTTAAGAACGTGGCTGCAAAATCGTGACCACAATTCAAATTCAAATGTATTTCCAGAAATGCATTTTCATTTTAAGAATGTGGCTGCATTATTTGACTCATAAATCAAATTAGTACTGATTAGTACTGAGCGGACATTGCATTTTCATTTTCATGTTCTGCCCGCAAAGAACTGCCCATAATTCGAAAACGAAAATGCATTCTGAGCGGCGCAGTTGAGTGACGTCAGTAGCCGCTCTTCTTCAGCTCCCTGCTGACCGAGCTACCCATCTTGTTCGGTAGGGGGCGGTGTGCACATACGCATTGCATTACATGGCAAATGTGCCGGGAAATTGATTGAATTGCCGGGTCTTTAGAGGACGCATCACAGATCATGGCGCTCCCTCAAATTGTGCAGACACTGATAGAATTAGCTGAGCTGGTAGAAACTAATAATATATCTGAGTCTGATGCCCGTGACCGAGTAGAACAAGTCACAGAGAGCTTGGCTGCATACTCTGCCGTCACAGACGTACACATTAATGAGGTTGCCATAGTAAACCTCTCTTCAGTCCTGGAACGGCTGGATGCTGTGGAGCCTCAAATGGGACGGGGACGACCAACCATCCACATCCCGTTCGAGTCCATCGAAAACTATTTATTAAATGGTCTACTTTTTCCTGTGAAAGCAAGCTGTTTCACCTTTGGCCTGGTTCAGACAAAATCTGAATTTCCGCAATCTGAATTTGAATTTCCGCAATCTGAATTTCAAGAATCTGAATTCCTGCAATCTGAATTTTAGAATGTTTTATTTTTGGATCAAAATAATTCAGTTGTATTAAATTTGGCATACAAATAATTCAGATATTATATATTCAACAGCAATATATTTCAGTTTTATGAAATTCGACACACAAATATTTCAGATCTTTCATATTCAAATTCAGATACTTTTGTCAGCTTTCTAGCTCCATAAATCCGTTGCTTTGCATCCTCCGACGGATGGTCTGGTGGCCGACAACAGCTCCGCTATGTCCTTTATTTTTAAACCATTTAATAAATAGTTTTCGATGGACTCGAACGGGATGTGGATGGTTGGTCGTCCCCGTCCCATTTGAGGCTCCACAGCATCCAGCCGTTCCAGGACTGAAGAGAGGTTTACTATGGCAACCTCATTAATGTGTACGTCTGTGACGGCAGAGTATGCAGCCAAGCTCTCTGTGACTTGTTCTACTCGGTCACGGGCATCAGACTCAGATATATTATTAGTTTCTACCAGCTCAGCTAATTCTATCAGTGTCTGCACAATTTGAGGGAGCGCCATGATCTGTGATGCGTCCTCTAAAGACCCGGCAATTCAATCAATTTCCCGGCACATTTGCCATGTAATGCAATGCGTATGTGCACACCGCCCCCTACCGAACAAGATGGGTAGCTCGGTCAGCAGGGAGCTGAAGAAGAGCGGCTACTGACGTCACTCAACTGCGCCGCTCAGAATGCATTTTCGTTTTCGAATTATGGGCAGTTCTTTGCGGGCAGAACATGAAAATGAAAATGCAATGTCCGCTCAGTACTAATCAGTACTAATTTGATTTATGAGTCAAATAATGCAGCCACATTCTTAAAATGAAAATGCATTTCTGGAAATACATTTGAATTTGAATTGTGGTCACGATTTTGCAGCCACGTTCTTAAAATGAAAATGCATTTCTAAAAATGCATTTGAATTTGAATTGTGGTCACGATTTTGCAGCCACGTTCTTGAAAATGAAAATGCATTTCTGGAAATGCATTTGAATTTGAATTGTGGTCACGATTTTGCAGCCACGTTCTTAAAATGAAAATGCATTTCTGGAAATGCATTTTCATTTTCAAATTTTACATTTCAAATTGAATTTTGGTATCTATTTGCTGGGGCATATTTTGAAAATTAAATTTCAAATGTCTTTTTCGTTTTCATTTTAATTAAGGGAAAGAATGAGCAGTCTTAAAGAAGAAAATGAAAATGCAAATAGGATGATTGAATACTAATTTGATTTATGAGTCAAATAATGCAGCCACATTCTTAAAATGAAAATGCATTTCTGGAAATGCATTTTCATTTGAATTTTGGTCACGATTTGCTTCCATAGTCATACTCATAATTCTAGTCAGAATATGAGTCTGAGAACTCTCCGTTGGGCTTTGACTACAGGGCGTGTTTCAAACGAGCCTGGAAAACAAATGCCTCTTCGCTCAATTGGATAGATCTACAACCAATCAGAGCAACAGAGTATGTGACATGTTAAGCACCGCATAGTTGTTGTCAACAGAACTACACTACAAGCAGACTTGAAGTATGCTTGAAGAATGAATACAAACGATTTTTGCGGGTGTTGTAAAATTAATTTAAGGGTAGGGAGAGTACTTGTTCACACGGTCAACCTTTTTGAGCGAAACAATAAAGGGCAATGCATAAATTCTCCGTTTAGGATTACAACTCCATCGGGGCCAGCTGATAAATTAAACTTTTACCGAATCCCGTAGGAAGGACGGCAAAAACATATTTTCCATTGACAAATGCCTTGATTGCGTCTCTCTGTTCTTCTTTCAAAATTAATGCGCTGTCGATGTCTTCTAAAACAGACTCGATGGCAGTATCATAACATCCCAGATCTCCAGCGGTAGCCATGTTTGTTCAAAACGAATTCAATAAGCGCTCTTTTGTGACGTGGGTGATTACGTTACTGTTGATCATCTGTCCATCATCGTATAAAGCCCGCCCTGGCAATTTAATTGGTTCGCCCAGATTCTGGTTTTCTGTAGTTGGTCCCCAATACGAGACCCTCCAGACCCAACTTCCCGACCCAATTTTTTGGGGGGCGGGGAGAAGTTGGGCTGGCAGCCAGGCTACAATACGAGACCCTCCAGACCCAACTTCCCGACCAAATTTTTGGGGGGGCGGGGAGAAGTTGGGCTGGCAGCCAGGCTAGCAAAGGACAGCTGACAGGTGATGATCAGGGTCTGTAGCTTAACTAGCAAATCAGCGGCCCGTGCCCACTGAATCAGTCAAGTTCTTATTATGTCCGCGTTATTTTTTTTCTTTAGTCCCTTAGTGCCGATTCAAATTGTAATCCTTCAACACAGCGACCTCTTCTTCACAAACTAAGAACACAACTTTGACTTTCACCTCAGTAAACAGATACTTAGAAGTCCATGTCTTGTAAAGCAAACTCTACATTCTGTATCACCTTTCGTTTTTCATTTTCGAGGGCTAACCAAAAGTTAACTCTCCTGTCGGTGAGGTTGCGCAAGCGCACATATGTAAATCGCCTAATCACTGTAGTCTTTCAGGACTACATATTTACTACCACTCAACACATTTATTTATTTTAAATTTTTGATGTACCTCACGCGGGCCGGATTGGGACAGTCCGTGGGCCAGTTGTTCAACCTGCGTTTCCAAGATTTTCATGTAATTGAAAAACAAATCAAGCTGTTCTCGACCCCCTCCCTGGTGGATGCAGAAGAAGTGGAAGAGAGTCAGCAGTTAGAACTGATTGTAATGCAATGTGATGATTATCTGAAGAGTCAACATCAGCTTCTTTCCCTACCTGAATTTTATCAGAGTTTGAATAATGCCAAATTTCCTCTGATGAGACGCCACGCCTAAAGAATGATGAGCCTGTTCGGCTCAACACACATGTGAACAAACATTTTCTATATTAAATCAGAACAAAAGCAGACTGAGAACTAGAATTACTGATAGCCATCTCTGCGGAGTCCTTCGTGTCTCAACCACCAAGCTTTCTCCTTTCTCTCTCATGTCAGCCATCCTTCAATCCAGAGGACAGCATCACTGCTCCCACTAAGTGCAATGTGGTTTTTTTTTTACATTTAAGGGGGTAAAAAAACGTTACTTTAACCCAATGTTCTTCACACTGTAGGCGAGTTAGAAATACACACAATATTCATGCGTCAACATGTCACCTCTAGTGTGGCCCGGCCCTTTGTTTATTTTTCTGTATTTGGCCCCCACTAAAAAAAGTTTGGACACCCCTGGGTAGGTGGTCATTATGCATGCATGAAAGGGTTAACAACCACTGATTCAAAAGGTCTGTGGACAGAATTTCTGTGGAATTTCACACATTTCAAAGTCATGGATAAAAAAGACAATTTAAAATGTAATTTGTTTTTATTAATCAACTCACTTTAAAATGACAGGTATTTGAAATAAAATACATTAAGGGTAACCAATTACTCAACACCACAGTTACAGACTATTTAAAAGTGCCTTTTTACTCTCCAAGCCTGAGATTCTTTAGAAATAGAAATAGCGAAGGCCCACATTTTGGCCACAATGACCTCGGTCATGCCTTCAGCATTGGCACTTTCACATCTGGGTAAGAAACGAAATGTGTCCCTGACATCTGCAATAAATTAAATTATTACACCTTTTAACCGCTTAACCTGTATGTACAACTTACACCTGTTAGTTCCCCCATCCACTCTCTTTAAATATAATTGAAACAAACACAGTCATTATTTATAAAAATATGAATTAAAGGGACAGGAATGTTGTTACTGCACAAGGGGTGTTGGACAGGGTGTTGTAGAAGAATAAACTATT
The DNA here is from genome assembly GCF_021917145.1 of Hypomesus transpacificus. NCBI lineage: Eukaryota > Metazoa > Chordata > Actinopteri > Osmeriformes > Osmeridae > Hypomesus > Hypomesus transpacificus. The sequence goes on along the minus strand of NC_061061.1, from coordinate 1,669,428 downwards.
GCACTTTCATCCAGTATAAGAAAGATACTGGTGGAAAACCACCATCAAAGCACTTCTGCTCCTTCTATCCTGTCTACCATGGAGTACATTCATACAAACATGGGTTCGAGGTGGAGGTGGGGGCTAGAGGGTAGAGGTGGAGGGGGGTGCTGGGGCTGGAGGGTAGAGGTGGGGGCTGGAGGATGGAGGGTAGAGGTGGAGAGGGGTGCTGGGGCTGGAGGGTAGAGGTGGGGGCTGGAGGGTTGAGGTGGAGGGTAGAGGTGGGGGCTGGAGGGTAGAGGTGGGGGCTGGAGGGTAGAGGGTAGAGGTGGGGGCTGGAGGGTGGAGGTGGGGTCTGGAGGGTGGAGGTGGGGGCTGGAGGGTAGAGGTGGAGGCTGGAGGGTAGAGGTGGGGGCTGAACAGAATCCAGGGAGGAGTAATACTGACCCCAGGATGACCGGAAGCTGGTAGGGTGGAGGCGGGTAAGGTGGGAGGGTGGAGGCGGGTAAGGTGGGAGGCTAGGAGGGTGGATGCTGGGAGGGTGGACGCTGGGTGGGTGGGAGGGTGGAGGCCTGCTGGTCAGAGCCAGACAGCCAGGCCTTGCAGGGCTAAAACATGTCTCATCCATTTCCTCCAGGCAGCGCAGATGATCCCGGTACAGCCCAGTTCTGCCTTCAGATGCAGTTTGGTAACATGGGACAAGGTACTAAAAATCAGGCATTTAGTCCAAAAGCCAGAACAGGTTTGGTTTGATTGTGTTATGTTGACAGCATGACAACGTTTCACCCTCTATAGTTTCTCTCGGAAGGCGATTGTGAGCATCTGAATTTGAAAGTTTGTTACATCTTGAAGTGTGTTTACAGTAGTGTGTGTTTACGGTGGCATTTTAACTTTTCTTTAATATGATTCTAAATGTCGGGTTGAAAAGGCAAAGTATAAAGGATAACTTTTAGAAAAAGAACATTCCCTTTGTCCCACAATGCTTTGTGGATCAAAAAGACTGTTGGTATGCTTTAACATCAATTAATACTTCATGTAAAACATAAGTGTTTATCTGATTGTGTGTATCTGTGTGTGTATATATATATATATATGGTTCTGTGCATATCTGTGTGTGTGTATAGATGTATGGTTCTGTGTGTATCTGTGTGTGTGTGTATAGATGTATGGTTCTGTGTGTGTCCAGGCAGATAAGGAGTGTGCGTGTGGGAGTGTGTGTGTGGGAGTGTGTGTGTGGCGTGTGCGCCTGTGTGAGTCTGCCAGATCAGGAGTATGTGCCACGTGCGTATGTGAGAGGGTGTGTATGTGAGAGGGGATAAGGAGTGTGTGTGTGTGTGTGTGTGTGAGAGATCAGGAGTGTGTGTGTGTGTGTGTGTGAGAGAGATCAGGAGTGTGTGTGTGTGTGTGTGTGTGTGTGTGTGTGTGAGCGAGATCAGGAGTGTGTGTGTGTGTGTGTGTGAGAGATCAGGAGTTGTCCACCACCTGGTGAGGTAGGGTGACGGAGGAGCCGTTGATGAAGGAGCCATGTTTGTCCCGCCCCTTCAGGAAGTAGGTGAGCAGCTCTCCCTTCCCCTTCACAAACACCGGCCCCCGCCGCACGAAGCGGAAGCCGTACCCCTTCAGGATGATGTAGCAGTCCTCCACCACCTGGGGGTAGCAAAAACAGCTGTATTGGTGCTTCATAATGTGTGACTGTGTGTGTGTGTGTATATGTTGTTTGTGTGTGAGCCAGGTTCTCTGACACCAGTACTCCCAGATGGTTAATGCAATTGAAGCCTCTCTCTGATGTTGGGGGACCAGGGTTGGGGTTAACCCTATAACCCTTTAGTGGAGTGGAGGAGAGGGGAGGTAGACACAGGAGAGGAGTGGAGTGGTTAGGGTTAACCCTATAACCCTAACCCTGACTGATCTGTCACCAGACAAGATCGGCTTAATGCTGTTGTTATTGTAATGATGTAGGAGTTCTTCTCTGCAAGCTTTGCTTCTTTCTCAACCAACACCACCGCACACCCCCCTCTCCTCCACTCCACTCCTCTCCTGTGTCTCCCTCCACTCCTCTCCTGTGTCTCCCTCCACTCCTCTCCTGTGTCTCCCTCCACTCCACTCCTGTATCTCCCTCTCCTCCTCTCCTGTGTCTCCCTCCACTCCTCTCCTGTGTCTCCCTCTCCTCCACTCCTCTCCTGTGTCTCCCTCTCCTCCACTCCTCTCCTGTGTCTCCCTCTCCTCCACTCCTCTCCTGTGTCTCCCTCTCCTCCTCTCCTGTGTCTCCCTCCACTCCTCTCCTGTGTCTCCCTCTCCTCCACTCCTCTCCTGTGTCTCCCTCCACTCCTCTCCTGTGTCTCCCTCTCCTCCACTCCTCTCCTGTGTCTCCCTCTCCTCCACTCCTCTCCTGTGTCTCCCTCTCCTCCACTCCTCTCCTGTGTCTCCCTCCACTCCTCTCCTGTGTCTCCCTCCACTCCTCTCCTGTGTCTCCCTCCACTCCACTCCTGTGTCTCCCTCTCCTCCACTCCTCTCCTGTGTCTCCCTCTCCTCCACTCCACTCCACTCCTGTGTCTCCCTCTCCTCCACTCTTCTCCTGTGTCTCCCTCTCCTCCACTCCACTCCACTCCTGTGTCTCCCTCTCCTCTCCTCCTCTCCTGTGTCTCCCTCCACTCCTCTCCTGTGTCTCCCTCTCCTCCACTCCTCTCCTGTGTCTCCCTCCACTCCTCTCCTGTGTCTCCCTCTCCTCCACTCCTCTCCTGTGTCTCCCTCTCCTCCACTCCTCTCCTGTGTCTCCCTCCACTCCTCTCCTGTGTCTCCCTCCACTCCTCTCCTGTGTCTCCCTCTCCTCTCCTCCTCTCCTGTGTCTCCCTCCACTCCTCTCCTGTGTCTCCCTCCACTCCTCTCCTGTGTCTCCCTCTCCTCTCCTCCTCTCCTGTGTCTCCCTCCACTCCTCTCCTGTGTCTCCCTCCACTCCACTCCTGTGTCTCCCTCTTCTCCACTCCTCTCCTGTGTCTCCCTCTCCTCCACTCCACTCCACTCCTGTGTCTCCCTCTCCTCCACTCCTCTCCTGTGTCTCCCTCTCCTCCACTCCTCTCCTGTGTCTCCCTCCACTCCTCTCCTGTGTCTCCCTCTCCTCTCCTCCTCTCCTGTGTCTCCCTCCACTCCTCTCCTGTGTCTCCCTCCACTCCACTCCTGTCTCCCTCTCCTCCACTCCTCTCCTGTGTCTCCCTCTCCTCCACTCCTCTCCTGTGTCTCCCTCTCCTCCACTCCACTCCTTAGTCTCCCTCTCCTCCACTCCTCTCCTGTGTCTCCCTCTCCTCCACTCCACTCCACTCCTGTGTCTCCCTCTCCTCCACTCCACTGTGTCTGTCCCATGTTTCTAGTCGTCAGTTTGTAAGCCAGCAGTAGTTTCTCTCCTGACCTGGATGTTCCCCATCACCCCAGTAGACTCCATCCTGCTCGCCACGTTCACAGTGTTGCCCCAGATGTCGTAGTGAGGCTTCCGTGCTCCAATCACACCCGCCAGCACCGCCCCCTTATTCAGACCTGGCAGGGGGTTCAAAACACATCAAACTGTACTCACATACACAAACACACACACAGACACACGCACATACACACACACAGACAGACATACACACACACACACACACACAGTCACACACCACAAATCCCATTGCGGCTCAGTCCTCACCTATACGTAGCATGAAGTTGTTGAAGGACTGGTAGTTGATGTTCATCAGGGTGATCTTCATGGCCAAGGCAAAGTCTGCCAGGTCAGCCAGGTGCTGCCAGCGCTCGCGCTCACACAGCTCCTCCTTCTGGTCACAGCAGGAACTGCACTCAACACCCTTGTGTCTTCACCATCATCATCACCAATCCCACTATAACCTCTAAATCATGTCCTCATCCTTCCCGCCCACTCAATGACCTCTAGATGACCTCTGCCTAGCCTGAAGGAGAACTGTGGATGTTCTGTTTAGAAACTCTGGATACTTTTGATTGTTTGAGATGCGGTTCTAAATAAAGGGATCATCCTCATCAGTTGGGCATCTCATGTGAGTAACTCCTAGATTTGACATGTTTACATTCTTTTAGCCCACGCTTTGATCCAAACAGACTTATATCTAGAAAGTACAGCAGAACACCATTAGAAGGGCAGATATCTACAGTATGTTGTGGTCAGCATCAAGGAGGTGAGTATTAATCATCAAAGTACAGTTTTGGCTGGTCCTCACTGAACCTGCGCAAGCTTAAACTAGTAAACATTGATTTATACCATGGTCTGGGTGATTGGCTGCAGGGGTGTCCATTATCAGGTGATATATGGACACCAACTAAGTAGTTCCAGCAAAACTTTCACCTTCAGTCTTTTCAGTCTTTTCACCGTTCTAAATTATTGCGCTGACTACATAGTATGAGCCTGTACAAAGTGTCTGAAATAAGTAACCAGAACAACAGGACACAGTCAAAGCCTCCATTTACAATTTTGAAAGGGTTTAACAAGCTAAAATGTAATTACAACAATGAGTGACTTCAATATTTCTTTTAACCTATTTGAAAAATGTTACTATTCTGAATTTTCTGTGTCAGTGTCACATAGCTGCTCATCTCACATCCCACTCGCTAGTCAATCTACACTACTTCTTTGAATAAATGCCAACCTCTAATAAATGCTGCACCAAAAATGAACATTGTGTAAAAACGCCACCCTCAATTAAACGCCACACCCCAAAAAATAGTGATGATTTTGCGAATTTGCCTTTCATCACTAGGCTTTTTGTTTGACCTCCTTGTCTATTCTTAGTTTGTCTATGGCCGCACTGTAGCTACAATTCACAAAATGTATCTTACTAATTAAACGCCGCCTTTGAATAAACGCAAATCGTTGGCAAGTGACCATGGTACAAGCGGGATAATGCCCTTCGAGGTATACAATATCATCCGCTGCGCATCGGACGGTTCACGCCACCGCATCGTCCATTATTGGATGATATTGTACACCTCATCGGGCATTATCTCTAACTTGATTTATAAGATCATGTACATTTGTCTTGTCTGAAACACTGTTCAACCTGTTGCGGTTGAAAACATATTAATTATCTCACACACGCAAATCATGAATAAAGACATGAGCGGCAGTATTCCAGGACGTATCCTGTACCTTCAGACCCGCGTATCCATAGCTGGCGTCTGGGGTGACGCCGGAGGCAGCCATGTAGGTGCTGCCGATGGTCTTGATCTTGGTGATGCAACGGAACTGAGACTCGTCCAGGAGCTGCGGGGACCGAGGTTAAAGGTCACGTCTTAGTTAAAAACATTACAAATCACTTCCTGTTCCTGTTAGAGCGAAGCTCCTGTCTCTCTAGGGACGACAACATCACTGCTTACGCTGTCAAAGTCGGAGATGATCTCATTGAGGAAGCGGAGGCACTCAATGCCCCCGTTGTTGATGCTCTCCTCCGTGTAGAAGTCTGAGAAGTTGGGGATGGAGGCAAACATCACCCCGATCTCGTCGTACGACTGGCTGTACAGCTCCTGGAGGGGTCATTAGGAGGGGAGTGAGGAGAGTGCTGGGGGGGTTCAGCTTAGAGTATCTGACTTCAGATCAAGGGTTGCAGGGTGTAAATCCCTCCTCTCTACACTGCAATCTCAATGAATACATGATTATTATTCTTATAAATATCACGTTCAGTCAATTTCTTTGTTTCTGTTTTGTTGAAATAAATATAAGATCTTACAGCTCAGAGCTCCAGTAACCTCCCTCATTCTTTCCTATCTCTCAACCCTCCCCCTGAATGTCCTCATCCCTCCCCCTGCATGTCCTCATCCCTTCCCCTGCATCTCCTCATCCCTCCCCCTGCATGTCCACATCCCTCATCCCTCCCCCTGCATGTCCACATCTTAGTTAGAGGGTCTGTAAAGAGAGTAGAGTTAGATAGTGTATACAGAGAGAGGAGATAGGTAGTGTATACAGAGAAGATAGTTTATTTATAAAGAGTAGAGTTAGATCGTTTATATATAGGGCGTAGAGTTTATACATATAGAGAGTAGAGTTAACTACTGTATACATAGAGTAGAGTTAGGTAGTGTATACAGAGAGTAGAGATAGTGTATCCAGAGAGAGGAGATAGTATATATAGAGAGAGAATATAGTGTGTACAGAGAGAGGAGATAGTGTATACAGAGAGAGGAGATACAGTGTATACAGAGAGAGGAGATACAGTGTATACAGAGAGAGATGATAGTGTATACAGAGAGAGGAGATACAGTGTATACAGAGAGAGATGATAGTGTATACAGAGAGAGATGATAGTGTATACAGAGAGAGAAGAGCCCCACCCACCTCGTCCCTCTTCTTGGAACCAAGGAAGTGTTTGGCCACGTGTTCCGGCAGCATGTTGGTGACCAGAGCCTCGTTCCAGCGCCGCATCTCATACACCTTCTCCTTCTGCTCATGGACCTCGATCTTCCACAGGAACAGCGTGCGAGCCAGCTTCTCCACCTGAGGGGGGAAAAATGCCAGAAGCACAGTGAGCTCGTACACAGACCCACCTTGCTGAGGACCCACCCTGATGAGGACCCACCCTGATGAGGACCCACCCTGATGAGGACCCACCCTGCTGAGGACCCACCCTGATGAGGACCCACCCTGCTGAGGACTCACCCTGATGAGGACCCACCCTGCTGAGGACTCACCCTGCTGAGGACTCACCCTGATGAGGACCCACCCTGATGAGGACTCACCCTGATGAGGACTCACCCTGATGAGGACCCACCCTGATGAGGACCCACCCTGATGAGGACCCACCCTGATGAGGACCCACCCTGATGAGGACCCACCCTGCTGAGGACCCACCCTGCTGAGGACTCACCCTGATGAGGACTCACCCTGATGAGGACCCACCCTGCTGAGGACCCACCCTGATGAGGACCCACCCTGATGAGGACTCACCCTGATGAGGACTCACCCTGCTGAGGACCCACCCTGCTGAGGACCCACCCTGATGAGGACTCACCCTGATGAGGACTCACCCTGATGAGGACCCACCCTGATGAGGACCCACCCTGCTGAGGACCAACCCTGCTGAGGACCCACCCTGCTGAGGACCAACCCTGATGAGGACCCACCCTGATGAGGACCCACCCTGATGAGGACCCACCCTGATGAGGACCCACCCTGATGAGGACCCACCCTGATGACGACTTACGTGGCGAGAGAAGTAGTAGAGGCTGGCCATCATGACGAGGATCATGGAGGTGGTGGAGTACCTGGAGGGCACCTGCCCCGACCTGGCAGAACACAGGCTCGTCTGAGGGGGGGTAAACCACACCTGCACCAGCACTGCCATCCCATCATAATACACTCACCGGTAGTCCTGAAAACGGGCCATGTCGTAGCGGTCGAAGATGTCCCTCCAGCTGTAGATGTTGACGATGCCAGTAGTCACGGTGATGAGGAGCATGAGTGTGAGCTTGACCATGTGACTGACCTGGACCAGCATGGTGGTCGCCATGAGTGCCAGCACAGACATGTAGCTGTAGTATTTTGGGTTCTGAACGCAACCCTCCGCACCTGACAAGATGGCCGCCGAAGAGACGGTGGCGTTCCCGGGAGATACACAGCTCAGCTGTGGGGGAGGGGAGGAAAGACAGGGAGCGACAAGAGGGAGAAGGAAGGGAGGGATGACTCAGAAAAGCAGAGACATCACTAACATATTTAGTGACGAACATAACACATTTACCACCACCCCACTATGGTAATAGGACTAGCCTGACTGAGCTTCTCACCATGTCCACAATGTCGGCCATGGTGAGAATGAAGATGGCGGCCATGGCCCAGGTATTCCTGGCCCAGCGTGTGTGGTCCATCCAGGTGGAGAAACACACCAGTTTCTTAGGGAACACCTGAGGTAAACAACATCAGGTGTAAACATCCTGAGGTAAACAACAGCCTCATTCACCTCAAAACCAACAATCCTTCTTAATAACACCACAATGGGGTAGCCAGCGAGGGAGAGACAGAGAGGGAGAGAGAAAGATGGAGAGGGAGAGATAGAGGGAGAGACAGAGATGGAGAGGGAGAGACAGAGGGAGAGAGATAGAGGGAGAGAGACAGAAGGACAGAGAGAGAGACAGAGAGAGAGAGACAGAGAGAGAGAGAGAGAGAGAGAGAGAGAGAGAGAGAGAGAGAGAGAGAGAGAGAGAGAGAGAGAGAGAGAGAGAGAGAGAGAGAGGGAGAGAGAGAGGGAGACAGAGTGAGAGAGAGTTTTTATATGTGCTATTGCAGTAGGCCCTTCAGAGAGTCAGGTGGCTGAGCGGTTAGGGAATCTGGCTAGTAATCTGAAGGTTGCAAGTTCGAGCCAAATGACGTTGTGTCCTTGGGAAAGGCACTTCACCCTACTTGCCTTGGGGGGGGGATGTCCCTGTACTTACTGTAAGTCGCTCTGGATCGCTCTGCTAAATGACTATATGTAAATGAAATGTGCTGACGTGTATGTTCGTCCATTATGTTCATGGACTTCAAAAGCCTTGAAGCATGAGAAAGATAGCGAGCATTACAAGCTAAGGGCACAGTACCGATCAATATTTGTACATAACGGCTGCATCAATCAAAGCTTGTACATAACGGCTGCATCAATCAATACTTGCACGTAACAGCTGCATCAATCAATACTACAATACATTGCTGTTGTCAATACATTTAACATTTCCATGAAGTGCCTGGGCTCTGGTGTTTCAGGGTACCAAGCCCTTCATCAACACCACATGACACTGACACTAAGGCACGTTACACTTCCATTCTGCTGCACACGGCACAACATGGTTGTTCCACAGCTGTTTGATGGTGTTGCCGTAAGCTGCCTAAGCAGAATTCAACAGACCCCGACTGTGATGTGCATTTCAGGTCATATTTCTTTGTCAATAGACGACTGGCTGACTTCTGCTCTCTGATTGGTTGTTCTTAAGGAAGAGGAGGAGGGAGAGGAAATGGATGGAAGAGAGGCGGAGACAAGAAAGGGGACAGAGGGGGGAGACCTCTCACCCGAGGGAAGATGGCCGCCAGGGAGCAGATGGTGAGGATGAGCAGCAGGATCTCTCCCACTGCCAGGGTGAGATAGTTGGCTATCAACCTATCAGGAGACAGAAGAGAGAGGTGAGAATGGAACATGTGCAGGGAAAGAGAGAGGGAAGGAGACAGAGAGGGAGAGACAGAAATGGAGAGACAGAGAGGAGAGAGAGTGAGGCAGAGAGAGAGAGCAGCTCACTGTGGGTCTATGAGAGCCTCCATGGCTGCAGTGAAGAGCAGCACCACACAGGAGCAGCTGAAGGCAGCGCCGCTCTGTTTCTCCTTCTCCACAGAATACCTGGTCTCCAGCTCTGGGTCCACGAAGCGCAGCGACAGAGGGTTGGTGTGTCTCCCCTTCAGACTGACGGAGGGAGGGGGGGAGGGAGAAAGAGAGGAACAGAGGGAGAGAGGGAAAAAGAAAGGAACAGAGGGATAAAGGATTGAAAAAGAGAGAAAAGGGGAAATATGTTGCTGGTCCTCTAATGAGACTCACACACTCACACATACACTCAGACACACACGCACACACACACTCACGCCTGGATGGTTTCTCTCTCCAGCAGAGCCTCGTTGAGCAGCTTGTTGAGCTCCTGCTCGTTCTCCTGGGCATCGATGACGCGCTCCGCAAGGTCCCTCAGCCTTAGCCTCCGCCGGGGGTTAGGGAAGGACGGGTTCACCACCTGGGGGTGCGGGAAGGTGAGGAAAGGAGGGAGGGAGGGAGGGAGGGAGGGAGGGAGGGAGGGAGGGAGGGAGGGAGGGAGGGAGGGAGGGAGGGAGGGAGGGAGGGAGGGAGGGAGAAGGTTGGGGGAGGAAGAGAGGGTGGACGAGAGAGAAACAGAGAGAGACAGAGAAAGGGAGGAGAGGGAGAGAGAGACAGAGAGAGACAGAGAAAGGGAGGGAGAGAGAGAGACACAGAGAGACAGAAAACGGGAGCGGAGGGACAGAGAAAAAGTGGGTATGGCACAGGTGTAGAAAGCAGTATTTGACAATGCCACAGGTGTACTGAACACTGTGTGTGTGTGTGTGTGTGTGCGTGCGTGTGTGTAAGTGTGCATGCGAGTGTGTGTGAGTATATGAGGGTGTGTGTGTGTGTGTACCCGTGTGTCCAGGTCCTCTGGTTCCTCAGGTGTGGTGCAGGCTGTGTTCACACTCCCGTTACACTCCCTGGTGTTGATCAGCAACGGAGAGTTCCCATTGGATGAGGTCACAGACAGCTTCTGATAGGAGGAGGGACAGGAGCTGTGAGGTCATACATCAGGTGTGTGAGTATGTGTGTGTGTGAGTGTGTGTATGTTTTGTATATATGTGTGTGTGTGTGTGTGTGTATGTTTTGTATATGTGTGTGTGTGTGTGTGTGTGTGTGTGTGTGTGTGTGTGTGTGTGTGTGAGAGAGTGTGTGTGCTCTTCTCACCACTCCGTTGATAGCATTCCGCCCCATGGGGTCCTTGGGGACGACCACCAGGTAGGTCTGGATTCCTCGCTCCTTCAGGTAGTCACACCTCTCCCCCCCATCCCCCGGCTCCACCTCAAACTCCCCCTGCAGACACTGCATGGTGCTCTCCGAGATGTGCACCCGCCTGGGGGGAAGAGAGGCGGGGAGATCTGGATGTTAAACCTGCCATCTCTTTCCAGGAACTAACTAGGCTAGCTAACTAGGCTAGCTAACTAGGCTAGCTAACTAGGCTAGCTACCTAGGCTAGCTAACTAGGCTAGCTAACCCTGGTCTTCAGGGGTGGTGGCTGGTCGGCAATGTCTCACCCTGGAACCCCTCCAGCCTCCATCTTGTTGGCAACGGTGACGTCGGTGGACCAGACGTCGTACTGCCACCTCTTCTGCCCCAGCACACCCCCCAGCACGGTGCCGCTGTGGACCCCCACGCGCATGTCCACCTGTGTCTGGGTCTTCTCACGCACATACCTGGGGACACACACCTGTCACACCACACAACACTACCTCCCTCCTCCTAAGACCTGTCACACCACACAACACTACCTCCCTCCTCCTAAGACCTGTCACACCACACAACACTACCTCCCTCCTCCTAAGACCTGTCACACCACACAACACTACCTCCCTCCTCCTAAGACCTGTCACACCACACAACACTACCTCCCCGCTCCTCCTAACACCTGTCACACAACACAACACTACCTCCCTCCTCCTCCCTCCTCGTCCCCCTCCCGCCTCTCTTACGAGATGGCGTCCACCATGGCCAGTCCCATCAGGATGGAGCAGGCGGCGTGGTCGTCACGGTAATCAGGCAGGCCACAGATGCAGTAGTAACAGTCTCCCAGGATCTTGATCCTCAGTTGGTGGTGTTTCTACACACACACACACACACACACACACACACACACACACACACATGTACTGTATGTCAGTGTGTGAGTGTTTGTGTGTGTGAGTGTGTGTTTGTGTTTGTGTGTGTGTGTGTGAGACTCACGGCGGCCAGCTTGTCGAAGCGAGCAAACAGCTCGTTGAGTAGCTTAACCAGCTCCTGGGCGCTGCAGGAGGAGGAGAGCTGGGTGAAGCCCACGATGTCAGCAAACAGGATGCTGAGGAGAGGACACATGTTAGCCAGGATGCTGAGGAGAGGACACATGTTAGCCAGGATGCTGAGGAGAGGACACATGTTAGCCAGGATGCTCCTCCTGCCCCTCCTCCTCATGCTCCACCGGGTGCCCCCCACCGGGTGCCCCCCACCGGGTGCCCCCCACCTGGTGCCCCCCACCTGGTTACCCCCACCGGGTGCCCCCCACCGGGTGCCCCCCACCGGGTGCCCCCCACTACCTGACGTTCTGGTGGCGGTACATGTACATGGTGTTGAACTGCTGCATCTCTTTCTGACTGGCCTCCTTCTTCATGTCCTGCAGCATCTCGTCTGCGATGTGCTTGGGCAGGATGGACAACAGCAGGCGCTCCTGGGGGGAGGGGGGAGTAGGATGAATGGATCCAGACTTAAAACGACACACACAATCAAAACAGATGTTTGCACTATGCCTCCACCCAGGCCTAGCTACAGAGCCTGAATCTAAGTGATCAAACACCAGCAATATAAACTTGAATGTGTCAAGCAAACAAAGGCTTAAATACACACAAACCACATACACACACCACATACACACACAACATACACACACACAACACACACTACACACACCACATACACACCACATACACACCACATACACACCACATACACACCACATACACAGATACACGTACACATACACTCTGACGCATGCTGATGAAGACACATGACTGTGTATCCCCTTCACACACACTCCCAGTGAGAAGAGGTTAAACACAACAGTGAGAGAGAGAGAAATAGACAATGAGAAAGAAAGAGAAGAGAGGGAGAATGAGAGAGGAGAAAAACCTAACTGCTGTATTTTAGGAGCAAAGTATGTATCAGCCTGTCATGGCCTTCGAGACAGCCACAATGAGAACAATGTATAATGTGTCAAACATAACATGTTTTCATTTTTGTTTTCATATTTTGTAAAAATTTTACTGTAATTAAAAAAAATTCTAATCGATCATTTGATTATTACTATTATTATTATCATTATATAACCTTGTGTATGTGCGTATGTATGTGAATTTATGGGTAGATACATGTGTATATACTGTATACGTGTGGGTGTATGTACACGTGTGTATGTGTATATATATATATATGTGTGTGTGTGTATTTATTTACTTATTTATGTATTTATTTCTACCGATTATTTGGCAACATTGATAATATACCAACTTGAATAATAATAACATGGATACAAGTTGTACACCTGTGTGGTGTAGCTACATGTATGTATGTGTTTATTTACCGTGTGTGTCTCTCTGTATGTAAGTGTATGAAATACAAGTATATATAAGGCCTTAATTTACATTGATGAATATTTGTCTAATTCTACCGTTGCTTTGGCAATATGAACAATTGCTGTTTTCATGCCAATAAAGCCCTTTGAACTGAACTGAAGAGAGAGAAGGAGAATGAGAGACAGAGAATGAGAGAGAGAGGCAGAGAGAGAATGACAGAGAAAACTGGATGAGCGAGTCAGCACTGTGATTACAGCTGACATCGTCTCAGGAGATTGGTCACCATGGTAACCTGCAGCGACCGGAGGCTTCTTGATTGGCCAGGTGCCCTCTTCTCCCAGAAGCCTCTGCTTCTCCATTAGTATTCTGGGACTTCCTCCCCTCATGGTCTTATCAGACTCTCTACCTCTCTCTCCCTTTCTCTCTGTCTCTCTCTACCTCTCTCTCTCTCTGTGTGTCTCTCTGCCTCTCTCTGTGAGTGTGTGTCTCTCTCTCCTCTCTCTCTGCCTCTCTCTCTCTCTGTCTCTCTGCCTCTCTCTCTCTCTGTGTGTGTGTGTCTCTCTCTCCTCTCTCTCTGTGTCTCTCTCTCTACCTCTCTCTCTGTCTGTCTGTGTGTGTCTCTCTACCTCTGTGTGTGTGTGTGTGTGTCTCTCTCTGTCTTTCTCTCTCTCTGTCTCTCTCCCTGTCATTCTTTCTCTCTGTCTCTCTCTGGCTCTCTCTCTCTTTGTCTCTCTCTCTCTCTGTCTCTCTCTGTCTCTCTCCCCCTTTCTCTCTCTACAAACCCCCTTGCCACAGGAGAGACTGCAGAGGGAGTGATACCACAAACACACACACACACTTGTGCATGCACAAGGCATACATAAACTGTCCACATGTGACTGTTGGTATGTATACCTGACTACCACATACACACACTGCTGCCTATGCCTTTCTTCTCCTCTCTCTTTACCAGCCGCATTATGACCTTCCAGTACTTCCTCTGTCTCAGTCAGTCCCCCCAACCTTCCTTCCCTCCCTCCACCCTTCCCTCCTTTCCCTCCCTCCACCCTTTCCTCCTTCCTTCCTTTCCTCCCTCCACCCTCCCCCCCTCCATCCCTGTCCCCAACCCCCCCCCCCCCCCCCCTCCGTCTCTCACCTGCTGCTGGCTCTGCTCCTCCAGGTTGAGCTTTACTTCCAGGGACTGGCGCGCCTCCAGGAAGGCCTTGCGGTGCTTGCGGTCGGCCATGTAGTAAGACATGACTCCCACAGTGATGGAGCACATGTAGATCACCAGGTTAGCCAGGAGCTGCTCAGAACACACACACACATATAAACACGTACACACACACGTACACACACACATGTACACACACACATGTATACACACGTACACACTCACCCACACACACATACATACACACACACTCATGTAATGCGGGGGCTGAGGCAGGGTACTGTGGTCTGAACTTTCCTGATCGTCCCGGTCAAAGCTAGAGTAGCTATAGTGGCAGCTATAGTGTCCCCTGGCCTGGCAGCTATAGTGTCCTGGCCTGGCAGCTATAGTGTCCTGGCCTGGCAGCTATAGTGTCCTGGCCTGGCAGCTATAGTGTCCTGGCCTAGCAGCTATAGTGTCCCCTGGCCTGGCAGCTATAGTGTCCTGGCCTGGTAGCTATAATGTCCCCTGGCCTAGCATCTATAGTGTCCTAGCCTGGCAGCTATAGTGTCCTGGCCTGGCAGCTATAGTGTCCCCTGGCCTGGCAGCTATAGTGTCCTGGCCTGGCAGCTATAGTGTCCTGGCCTAGCAGCTATAGTGTCCTGGCCTGGCAGCTATAGTGTCCTGGCCTAGCAGCTATAGTGTCCCCTGGCCTAGCAGCTATAGTGTCCCCTGGCCTGGCAGCTATAGTGTCCTGGCCTGGCAGCTATAGTGTCCTGGCCTAGCAGCTATAGTGTCCCCTGGCCTGGCAGCTATAGTGTCCTGGCCTGGCAGCTATAGTGTCCCCTGGCCTAGCAGCTATAGTGTCCCCTGGCCTGGCAGCTATAGTGTCCCCTGGCCTGGCAGCTATAGTGTCCTGGCCTAGCAGCTATAGTGTCCTGGCCTAGCAGCTATAGTGTCCTGGCCTGGCAGCTATAGTGTCCCCTGGCCTAGCAGCTATAGTGTCCTGGCCTGGCAGCTATAGTGTCCCCTGGCCTAGCAGCTATAGTGTCCTTGCCTAGCAGCTATAGTGTCCTGGCCTAGCAGCTATAGTGTCCTGGCCTGGCAGCTATAGTGTCCTGGCCTAGCAGCTATAGTGTCCTGGCCTGGCAGCTAGCGTGTCCTGGCCTGGCAGCTATAGTGTCCTAGCCTGGCAGCTATAGTGTCCTGGCCTGGCAGCTATAGTGTCCCCTGGCCTGGCAGCTATAGTGTCCTGGCCTGGCAGCTATAGTGTCCTGGCCTAGCAGCTATAGTGTCCTGGCCTAGCAGCTATAGTGTCCTGGCCTGGCAGCTATAGTGTCCTGGCCTAGCAGCTATAGTGTCCCCTGGCCTGGCAGCTATAGTGTCCTGGCCTGGCAGCTATAGTGTCCTGGCCTAGCAGCTATAGTGTCCTGGCCTGGCAGCTATAGTGTCCTGGCCTAGCAGCTAGTGTCCCCTTGCCTGGCAGCTATAGTGTGCTGGTCAGACGATAATGTGCCAATATGATAGAGAAACAAGAGAACATGGAGAACAGAGGACAGGGAGGTAGAGAGCAATAACTCTGGCAATATCTAAGAGGCCTGTCTGGGTCAGGACACTTCAAACCGTTGCTCTGTTTTCCACTCTGCTGTTTCATAAATTCAGACATGCAGCAGAAGGATCAATATGGTCGTTTCATGGCGGAGACTGCAGCAGGGGCAGAGCACGTGCTCAGCCACACCTCCATGTGATCAGCACAGCTGCTCTGGGGAATCAGCCCACACTTCCTGGATGGCTAGTTATGACATGTTAATGAACGGTCATGTGATTTACTTCCTCTAAAGCAGTAAACAAGGAAGAGCTAGCATGCTGCACCTCTGGCTCCCATAGGTGTAACTCACCAGGTGAGTAACTAACCCTAACCCTAACTCACCAGGTGAGTAACTAACCCTAACTCACCAGGTGAGTAACTAACCCTAACTCACCAGGTGAGTAACTAACCCTAACTCACCAGGTAGGTAACTAACCCCAACCCTAACTCACCAGGTGAGTAACTAACCCTAACCCTAACTTCCCAGGTGAGTAACTAACCCTAACCCTAACTCACCAGGTGAGTAACTAACCCTAACCCACCAGGTGAGTAACTAACCCTAACCCTAACTCACCAGGTGAGTAACTAACCCTAACCCTAACTCACCAGGTGAGTAACTAACCCTAACTCACCAGGTGAGTAACTAACCCTAAGCCTAACTCACCAGGTGAGTAACTAACCCTAATTCACCAGGTGAGTAACTAACCCTAACCCTAACTCACCAGGTGAGTAACTAACCCTAAGCCTAACTCACCAGGTGAGTAACTAACCCTAACTCACCAGGTGAGTAACTAACCCTAACCCTAAATCACCAGGAACTACTCCCCCATCTCCTCTTCCCACCTGTCTCCCCCGTCTCTCCCCCCTCCTTATTTGTCTCCCCTCCTCGTCCTCTCCTGTCTCCCCTCCCCACCTGTCTCCCCCGTCTCCCCCCTCCCAACCTGTCTTCCCTCGTCATATGTCTCCACCGTCTCCTGTGTCCCCTCCCCACCTGTCTCCCCCATCTCCTGCCTCCCCACCTGTCTCCCCTCTCCACCTGTCTCCCCTCCCCATCCCCATCTGTCTCCCCTCCTCACCTGTCTCCCTCCCCCTCCTCACCCGTCTCCCCTCCCCACCTGTCTCCCCTCCCCACCTGTCTCCCCCGTCTCCCTCCTCCTCACCTGTCTCCCCTCCTCACCTGTCTCCCCTCGTCATATGTCTCCACCGTCTCCCCTCCTCACCTGTCTCCCCTCCCCACCTGTCTCCCTTCCTCACTTGTCTCCCCCATCTCTTCCCTCCTCACCTGTCTCCCCTCCTAACCTGTCTCCCGTCTCCCCCCTTTTCACCATATGCCTCCACTGCCTCCCCTCTCCGCCTCCTCACCTGTCTCCCCAGCGCCCCCGCTTGGATGTGATCCTGCTGCTGCTGTGCGATGGTGACCCCCAGTACCAGGGTGTGAATGCTGCAGGTCACGGCAGTGATCAGCACGATGGGTGTGAGTCTGAGTGGCAGCGTGAGGAAGCAGGAGAAGCTGAAGAAGGCCTGCCAGCCCACCGTGTCGCTGGCCTGGTGGCAGCGGCCGTAGTTCAGTCCCAGGTAGCAAAACACCTGCGCAGCAATCAGCACCCACAGGGCATAGGGCACCACCCTGCGCGTCACCCGGCCGGGCAGCAGGCCAAAGCGACACAGCACGTAGAGCAGGATGTCGGACGCCAGCCCCACTGACGCCACCGCCACTGACGCCATCTTGTCACCGGTGTACACCACAGCACACATCACGATGATGTAGCAGTCGAAGAGCGCGGCAAACACCACCAGCACCAGCAGGGTCTCGTGGCGCTGACGCCGGAAGTATGTCTGGTACAGGTTCTCCAGAGACTCAGGGGCAAAGGTGAGGCGCATAAAACGGGGCAGGCAGAGGCAGCAGCCAGAGCTGCGGACCGTTACCTCGTGCGTCCGGCCCACCGCCTGGCCCGGGTCGGACGGCAGTGTCACCGAGCAGTCGGCAGAGTACTCTGCTGAGTACTCCGGCTCTGAGAAGGCCCGGTTGCGAGGCATGGTGAACACAAACCAGGGGCTTGTAAACAACAACAACTCTGTTTAGGGTGACCTTTACGATGGAGGAGCAAAATCACCTTCAGAGCCTGTTTTGTAACATCCCCCTGTTCTGTCGATTGGTCAGAGGCTCACCCTAACCTCACCCAAACTGTAAACGTGCTGACAGTCAGGCCCTGTTGTGTGAGGACCAGTCACTCCTACATGCTGGTTTTGTGTGACTGGTCATTTTGGTTCTGGGCCATGGCGAGGCCTCTTCCGGAGGAACGGAACACACACAAGCTTCCACACACCTCTAACCCTAACACCTCCCTTCACAGTGTCTATCAAGTACTCAGGGTACAAATGTGTCTATCAAGTACTCAGGGTACAAATGTGTCTATCAAGTACTCAGGGTACAAATGTGTCTATCAAGTACTCAGGGTACAAATGTGTCTATCAAGTACTCAGGGTACAAATGGCGGCTGATGCGGTTCCTTCAGAAGCACCAGTCCAGGTATAAGGGCCGTAATGCCAATATAGTCCCTGAATTGAGCTCACGGTGCCACATGAATGTCCTTGTTTCCTTTAAAAAAAGCCTTGGTGTTTATTTCCTATCTCCGTTCTCGGTCCACTGCAGTCGGCGCCATCGTTCACGTGGGGTTTCCATGGCGAAAAGTAGCATAAGAAAAACACCGGGAAGGTGGAATGCAGAAGGGGCACGGTAGTTGGCAAAGCCCCTTCCATCCAACCTTCAAGACTAGATATAGTAGGCTACAATCTCTCACGCCGCTCCAGTCGCAGAAGTGCAACTTCTTGATGACCAGCGGAAAAGGAAAAAACGAATGCTGACATGTAGCCTAGGCTGGGCCTTGACTGTCCATATGAAAAGACGGCATGTAGTTCATTACAAATGTGTCCCTTGAGTAGATAGCGTATGTGCTTTAAGAGGATAATATCCCCGGAGCTCTATGCTGGAGTGCTGCTCATTTCATAGAGCGCGTCCAGGAAACAGGCTACATGTTGCGCTCTAAACAACACTCTACTGAACAAGAAAATGTATTTCTAAAATAACACAAAAAACATCGAAAGGGAATCCTCCATTTAAATTGCACAAGACTGCTGTGTTCTTGCCCCGAGTATGAGTGTAAAGACTATTTTAAATTCTTGGCATAGCCTAACGATAAGAAGAGTCAATTTAAACATAGGCCTCGGTGTGAAATCGGTTTTGCTACATTTCAGTTTAAGATGAATATGAAGGCTTGGTTTGGTATATTCACCGAAACCGATCGACTGGCGAAAAAGGCTCCATTTCACACATGTTGTTAATTTCACACATGACTGACAAAAATAGCCAAAAAAACGTGATCTTTCAGTCTGTCATCTGCCGATGACAAGATGTTTGGGATCTGTGAGCCTCCTCTCTAACGACTCTGAGCCGAGGGTTAGTGCCAGATGCTGTGAAAATCATCCGCATATTGTTGCATCCGCTTACCGAGCCATGAAAAAATGGACACTTTAGGTCCCCTTTAGATTGCTGTCATCTCAGTGGGGATTAATGTCTCTTTCGATCATGAAATCAGCACCCGGCTGGCATCTTGGTATCATATAAAACCCTGTACAAGCCTCATCGACAAATGTAGTGGCTGTAACGCCGAATACTGCCTTGATCTTCAACAGCCTTCCGTAGAAAACGCGGAACAACACTGCTCTCTTACTGGCTACTATGACACTTTCTCCCCCCGTTAAGCCCGCCCCCATGCACAACCGAGAGCTTTCTGTCACCAAAAGAAGGGACAAACTTTGAGATCAGAGATAGACATTTTGCAAAGTTGCTTGCATTTTTTTATTATGCTGAGTAAAATGTTGGCGTAAGAATGACTTTTCGTCATATCAAGTCATATCAAATTGTATGAAAGTATTAAAACATATTTATAGACTTGTTCAAATATTGATCTGAATTGCCATGGGCAAGGGCAGCCTTTATCAGCCATCAATATCAGACTTTATCTGGCTCATAAAATGAAAGAGAGAGACAGAGAGAGAGAGACAGACAGATAGAGACAGAGAGAGACAGAGACAGAGAGAGACAGAGACAGAGAGAGACAGACAGAGACAGAGAGAGACAGAGAGAGACAGAGACAGAGACAGAGAGAGACAGACAGAGACAGAGAGAGACAGAGAGAGACAGAGACAGAGAGAGACAGAGAAAGACAGAGAGAAGCAGAGAGAGAGACTGGACCAGGTCAGTGTGGGGGAGGTATGGTAATCACTAGCGGACTGGACCAGGTCAGTGTGGCGGAGGTACTGTAATCACTAGCGGACTGGACCAGGTCAGCGTGGGGGAGGTATGGTAATCACTAGCGGACTGGACCAGGTCAGTGTGGGGGAGGTATGGTAATCACTAGCGGACTGGACCAGGTCAGTGTGGCGGAGGTATGGTAATCACTAGCGGACTGGACCAGGTCAGTGTGGCGGAGGTATGGTAATCACTAGCGGACTGGACCAGGTCAGTGTGGCGGAGGTATGGTAATCACTAGCGGACTGGACCAGGTCAGTGTGGCGGAGGTATGGTAATCACTAGCGGACTGGACCAGGTCAGTGTGGGGGAGGTATGGTAATCACTAGCGGACTGGACCAGATCAGTGTGGGGGAGGTATGGTAATCACTAGCGGACTGGACCAGGTCAGTGTGGCGGAGGTATGGTAATCACTAGCGGACTGGACCAGGTCAGTGTGGGGGAGGTATGGTAATCACTAACGGACTGGACCAGGTCAGTGTGGCGGAGGTACTGTAATCACTAGCGGACTGGACCAGGTCAGTGTGGGGGAGGTATGGTAATCACTAGCGGACTGGACCAGGTCAGTGTGGCGGAGGTATGGTAATCACTAGCGGACTGGACCAGGTCAGTGTGGCGGAGGTACTGGACCAGGTCAGTGTGGGGGAGGTATGGTAATCACTAGCGGACTGGACCAGGTCAGTGTGGGGGAGGTATGGTAATCACTAGCGGACTGGACCAGGTCAGTGTGGCGGGGGTATGGTAATCACTAGCGGACTGGACCTGTCTGACACCGGCTGTCATTGACGCTGCCATGAGGTCTGTATAGATCCTTCCACTGACACCCTAAATTGATTCCCTGATCAATATCCAGACAGCAGGAAATTATGTATCAACATCTAGCTTGTAGGGTTCTGTGGCCTCAATCAACCAATCACATCCCCTCCTCTCCCCTCCCCAGAAATCACATGAGTCCATCCTTTGAGGCTAATGTGCTCACATGGTTTCCCCATTTTCATACACACACACTCACTACACACTCTCACACACACTCACTACACACACACACACTCACTACACGCTCTCACACACACACTCACTACACACACTCAATAAGCGCAGCTAGTTCTGGCAGGGCAATCGGGCAGCACGCGTCAGTCAGTGATCGGGGACATAAGGCGTCTTACTCCACCTTCCTTACTCCTCCCACTACCACACCCATGTAGCAGCGCATATCCATTGGGCCACGTCCGATAAGGCGTCTTTAAAAGACGCGCGGATATGCACACACTCACCCCGGTCGTTGTATGATCAGTGCCGCTGCCACCCTCCACCGTCCCCTTCTCCCCCATGCTGTCTGTGTATCTATCCAACAGGGGGATTATATCTCTATTGCTCCCTGCCTCATATGTCATGTATGTATGTGTTGCATCGAGGAGGCAGGGAGTGCTTCCCTTAGATCATCCACTCCGCCAAAGTAAATCTACATGTCCATGTCATGTAACAATAAATGCTCAAATCTAATACGTGATTGTCTTGACTGAACTACACACACACACACTCACTACACACACACACTCACTACACGCTCTCACACACACACTCAATACACACACTCACTACACACACTCACTACACACACTCACACACACACTCACTACACGCTCTCACACACACACACACACACACACACTCACTACATGCTCTCACACACACACACACTCACTACACGCTCTCACACACACACACACACTCACTACACACACACACACTCACTACACGCTCTCACACACACACACACTCACTAGACGCTCTCACACACACACACACACTCACTACACGCTCTCACACACACACACACTCACTACACGCTCTCACACACACACACACTCACTAGACGCTCTCACACACACACACACACACACACTCACTAGACGCTCTCACACACACACACACACACTCACTAGACGCTCTCACACACACACACACTCACTAGACGCTCTCACACACACACACACACTCACTACACACACACACACTCACTACACGCTCTCACACACACACACACTCACTAGACGCTCTCACACACACACTCACTAGACGCTCTCACACACACACACACTCACTCAGTACACACACACACACTCACTACACGCTCTCACACACACACACACACACTCACTACACGCTCTCACACACACACACACTCACTAGACGCTCTCACACACACACACACACACACTCACTAGACGCTCTCACACACACACACACACACTCACTACACGCTCTCACACACACACACACACTCACTACACGCTCTCACACACACACACACACACACTCACTAGACGCTCTCACACACACACACACTCACTAGACGCTCTCACACACACACACACTCACTAGACGCTCTCACACACACACACACACACACACACTCACTACACACACACACACTCACTACACACTCTCACACACACACACACTCACTAGACGCTCTCACACACACACTCACTAGACGCTCTCACACACACACACACTCACTCAGTACACACACACACACTCACTACACGCTCTCACACACACACACACACACACACTCACTACACGCTCTCACACACACACACACTCACTAGACGCTCTCACACACACACACACACACACTCACTAGACGCTCTCACACACACACACACACACTCACTACACGCTCTCACACACACACACACTCACTACACGCTCTCACACACACACACACACACACTCACTACACGCTCTCACACACACACACACTCACTAGACGCTCTCACACACACACACACACTCACTACACACACACACACTCACTACACGCTCTCACACACACACACACTCACTAGACGCTCTCACACACACACACACACTCACTAGACACTCTCACACACACACACACTCACTAGACGCTCTCACACACACACACACACACACTCACTAGACGCTCTCACACACACACTCACTAGACGCTCTCACACACACACACACTCACTAGACGCTCTCTCACACACACACACACTCACTACACACACACACACTCACTACACGCTCTCACACACACACACACTCACTAGACGCTCTCACACACACACACTCACTAGACGCTCTCACACACACACACACACACACACTCACTCACTACACACACACACACACTCACTAGACGCTCTCACACACACACACACACTCACTAGACGCTCTCTCACACACACACACACACACTCACTAGACGCTCTCACACACACACACACACACACTCACTACACGCTCTCACACACACACACACTCACTAGACGCTCTCACACACACACACACACACACTCACTAGACGCTCTCACACACACACTCACTAGACGCTCTCACACACACACACACTCACTAGACGCTCTCTCACACACACACACACTCACTACACACACACACACTCACTACACGCTCTCACACACACACACACTCACTAGACGCTCTCACACACACACACTCACTAGACGCTCTCACACACACACACACACACACTCACTCACTACACACACACACACACTCACTAGACGCTCTCACACACACACACACACTCACTAGACGCTCTCTCACACACACACACACACACTCACTAGACGCTCTCACACACACACACACACACACTCACTACACGCTCTCACACACACACACACACTCACTAGACGCTCTCACACACACACACACACACTCACTAGACGCTCTCACACACACACACACTCACTAGACGCTCTCACACACACACACACACACACACACTCACTAGACACTCTCACACACACACACACACACACACTCACTACACGCTCTCACACACACACACACTCACTAGACGCTCTCACACACACACACACACAGTTTGTCTTCCTCCTTTGATGTGTAATTCCGTCATGAAGGCCTGCGAACCAAAGGCCATGGCAGTGTTCATGTCGCCTTGGAAGTGGTGATCCAGAGGATTTGTGGCCCAGAGTCACACCAAAGGAGCTACAGGTGACACTCCAGCAGTCAGTGTTCATTATTACATTAGTCCTGTGGAGAAAAGAGAGACCAGCCAACATGTTCATTATTACATTAGCCCTGTGGAGAAAAGAGAGACCAGCCAACATGTTCATTATTTGCTTCCGGAGTTACAGAAGACAGAGGATAATGAGCTAAATAAAAAGATTGAGATTATGGGATGGATTAAGACATGTCATTTAACATCTGGACGGCAGATTAATAAATAATTGTAAAATTTTTCATTGATTATGTTCTTGAATATATTTGACAATAAACGTGGTAAATGATGTGTGGCTGTTGATCTGATGTGCAATTTATGATTCCAGACTCATCCTAAAGTGTTTCTGAGAGCAAATCATTTATTTTATTTCTGTAAAAAATATTTGGTGTATTCGACTTCGTGCAGTGCAAACGGTGCCGACAGACGGCTGACTTGAAGCAGCCAATGGCATTCACTGCTTCAAGTCAGCAAGCTGCAGCTGGCTGTCGGCGGCGCCGGCGCTGCATGAAGTCGAACACACCTATTGACGTGACCAATCCACACCATGCTAGTCTTTGCTAGGACAACAATGATAATGTATTTTTGCATGATCTGTCAATCACCCTGGGATCTGCGACGGTGACCCCTTCATCCTCTGCCAGGAACCTTGGGGTTACCATGGATGACGAGCTCTCCCTCACGGCCCACATTGCTGCAGTCTCCCGGTCGTGTAGATTCACCCTCTACAACATCCGGAAGATCAGGAGATACCTGTCTGAGCACTCCACCCAGCTGATTGTCCAAGCACTGGTCCTCTCCAAGTTGGACTACTGCAACTCGCTGCTCGCCGGTCTCCCAGCATGTGCAACCCGCCCTCTCCAGAGGATTCAGAACGCAGCGGCCCGCCTGGTCTACAATCTACCCAGACGCTCCCATGTTACCCTGCTCCTCATCTCCCTCCACTGGCTTCCCATCACGGCCCGCATCAGATTCAAGACCCTGGTACTGACCATCGGAGCAGTGAACGGGACTGCACCCGACTACATCAAGTCTCTCCTGCAACCTTACACCCCCACCCGTCACCTACGGTCTTCTTCAGACAACCGCCTGGTGGTCCCACCGCTCAAGAGCGCCCGGTCCCAAAACAAACTCTTCTCCTGCCTGGCTCCCCAATGGTGGAACCAGCTCCCCACCTCCATCAGGGACACTGACTGTCTCCCCACCTTCAAGAAAAGGCTCAAGACACACTTGTTCCGGTGTTACGTCCCAACTGGTTCCCAATTTAACTGGTTCCCCAGCTGTGCGTGCACCTATCAGTCTGCTTCTATCACCAGATTCGTCACAAATTCACAAACGTATTACTGGCGATTTTCAAGTCGGATCTCATATTTGCTGCGGCAAATATGAAAGTAGGCCTATAGGCTATGGGCTACGTGTGCACCACATTAGAGTACCATTCGCGACAAAATAAATAGAGACAAAATAAAACATTTGCAGGTTCGCATGAAGTGGGATTCGATCGCACTAGAGCAAAAACAGGTGCGAGAGTCAGTTGATATACACCTCGAGCTATACTAGCTCTGACCAATGGCCTGAATGGTTACGTATTTCTTAACTACGTTGGCCTTCAGGTAACCTTCACGTAATCTTCTGAATCAACTGGTTTCCATAGACAATACCCGAATGTAGGCTACTAATCACGTATTTTGGGTTATTTGGAGGCAATAACCGTATTTACCACGACATCAAAGCTCTAACACCACATATTAAAAATTCATACTAAGAACGTCGCTGCTAACCCAGACAATACGATCAAAATACACGTGACACAACATGGGAACGTTCGTTTCCTAAGCGATTTGTGCAGCCATGGCTGAGTGTTTCTTCGCTAAATCTTTTTAAATCAATTCATTTCATAATAGTATATTCTGAACAAATGTAGTGAGCACTACATTACAGCCATTCACACCATAATAAATGGAAATAAGAAAATAAAAGATTCGAGCACGAACAAAAATACATGCTTTTTAATGAGCCGTTTCGTTACACCGCGGGCTACTAAACAAATAACTCATAAAGTCACAAATGTATTAAGTACGTTGGCGTTCAGGCAACATGTTGTTTTGGTTCTTCTGGATCAACTAGTTACCATAGACACTACCCGAATGTAGGCTACTCATCACGTATTTGGAGTTGTCTCAAGGCAATAGCCATATTAACCACGATGTCACAGACTGACAACACATATTGTGAAGTAATTTAGTAGTTTAAATCGTCGCTGCATGATATAGAAACGTGGGCACAGACATGATCCTACTTCTGATACCCTTTCAAAAAAACCTTACCATTAGTCTACTAAAATATGGTTAGTACACCTTTAGTTCACTTTTGATATACTTATAAGAAGTAGCCTATAGGCCTACGTAGAAAACAGATGTACCAAAAAGCTATTGAAGTTTGAAGATTTATTTTGAATAAAAAACATTTTGTTACAACCTGACATGAAAATAAACAAAATAAAGGCTGTGCAATGTTTAAGCATATATATTTTTAATAGTTAAACATAATTTTTATGTTCCTAATTCATGTTGTCGAAAAGCTATTGAGTTTTGACATTTTAAATGTGTAGGCCTAGTAGATGGTTTGGGAATCAGAAATCGATGCATGATAAAAGGTTTTTCTTTGTAGGTACAAACACACAATCCATGGCTTATCCATGGCTAACGAAGCTAAAAGACTGTTAATGTCTTTAACCCGTGTATCTTCTATGAAAATAAATAACGATTACAACTGAAGCAGAAGTATGAAATTCCAGGGTCTAACATTAAACACCAATGCTGCACTTTACTATTCGTCAGTCAACTGCCAGAACAAGAAACAACAAGTATGCTGACTGCCTATATTGCAGGTAAAGAAAATCTGAAGTGGAGAGCAAATAAAATGACAAACGTTCAATATTCCAGTAAACCTGTGCAGGTTAAATCACTTTGGTATCGGGAGTGGGATCATAATCTCATCAGAGGAAGCTATCTAGCCGCAGTTGATGTCGAACGCACCTTTTTTGACGGAGTGACGTAATGACGTTGAGCTGACGCTTGTGCAGCTGACGTGTAGGCTGGGGAAGGAAGTAATGTCAGATAGCTTTGACACTTGGGTTTCAGCTACTTTAATTGTGTGCACACATTAATAGTTCATAATGTTATTAGCTAGGTAGCTAACAAAACTACAACAGAAGAAAAAACGGAGCAATTCCTACAGGTAACTCATGGCTAGGAAGCTTGCCTCCTAAAACGCGGATACGGCTGCTAGCAGTAGGAAGCTAGAGAAGCACATAGCTAGTACAGCTGATCATCTTTACGGCTGTATTGCCTATGCGCTTTGGTGTAACTGAGCCAGCTGGGCTCCAACATGGCAGTGGATCTCATTTCTGTTTATGCAGTTATCGCGTGTATAATGGTTGTGTTACATGAGAATACTGCAAGCTTCTGTACACCCAGTTTTCAAGACAAAACAATTGTAGGATCATCCCGTTCTTAAGCTAATGAAATTAGCCAGCCAGCAGTAGCTAGCAACTTAGCTCCTTTATACCTTGTTTACTCACTGCAAATAATGGACATGTCAACGTACGGGCTGTATCCACACCGACGTCGATTGACAAACTTCCACTTACAGTTCTGAATCATGTTAATTGCTAGGTGTTCATTTGTTTATGTTAAGTTTATGTCTGTGTTTTGTCTTGTGGGTCCTATTTCTACAGTGCAATCAGAATTGGAGAGCGAGCTACCAAACGTTGAGTCATGGGTAGACGGAAGGTACCAGACTTGTACCGAGCCCCCTTCCCCCTCTATACCGTCAAAGTAGATCCTACAACGGGGTTGGTAATCACGGCGGGCGGCGGAGGTGCCTCGAAGACGGGGATAAAGAACGCTCTGGTAATTAAGAGCCCTTTATGTTGCTCTGATCTGATTGCTCTGTTGGGATGGGTAGAGCTCTGTTGTAGAGCATTTAAAATCAGATCAAGAGATGTTAAATGAACACATTATTTATGCCCTGATTGTTAATTCTTCTATGGAGGGATAAGAATCACCCAGTTGTTGTTGTTGCAGCACTTCCTGGGTTTGGGGATGTCAGGGGGCCAGTTCACTGCCACGCTGCTCCACACCCACGACACAGAGACTCGGGCAACCATGAACATGGCCCTGGGGGGCGACGTCATCGCTGCGGGGCAGGACGGTAGCTGCTGCCTCATGCGGTTCAGACGCAAGGAGGAGAAGGAGGGACGCAAGGCTGCAGCCACAGAGGGTAAAGAGGGGCAGCAGCCCAGCAGGGGGTCTGATAACAGCAGCCCAGCAGGGTCTCTGTAAGAAGGGCTGAATAGTGCTCAGAATGCTGATATGTTTCTGTGGTTCCCCATGTGTCCATCAGGGGGCAGCAGCGAGCGGGGTGGAACCAGGAGGAGAGCAGGGCGGGGGGCCAGAGAGGGGGCCGCGGGCGGGGACACCAAGGAGGACACGCCCCAGATCTGCGTGGAGGGGGTGGGAGAGGTGCAGTCTGATCTCAACCCCCAGGACCCCCTCCAGAAGGTGGTCAGGTTCAGCCCAGACCTCAGTCTGCTGCTGGTCGGGGGCACGGACGGGCACATACGAGTCTGGGAGGTCAGCTGGGGGGGAGGGGGAGGGGGGGGGGGGGGTTTGGCTGGGACAGGTACAAGACTGTACTACAGTAGTATCTCTTGTTAAACTGTTGTCTGACTGTACTTCCTACAGTATCCGTCCCTGAAGGAGAAGTATGACTTCAAAGCCCACAAGGGGGAGGTAGAAGATTTGGACATTAGTGAAGACAACAAGGTAGGACATTAGTGAAGATAACCTGGTAGGACAGTAGTGAAGATAACCTGGTAGGACATTAGTGAAGACAACCTGTTAGGACATTAGTGAAGATAACCGGGTAGGAAAGTAGTGAATACAACAAGGTAGGACAGTAGTGAAGACAACAAGGTAGGACATTGGTGAAGATGCCCTGGTAGGACAGTAGTAAAGGTAACCTGGTCAGACATTAGTGAAGACGTGAAGACAACAAGGTCATACATTAATGAAGATAACCTGGTAGGACATTAGTGAAGATAACCTGGTCAGACATTAGTGAAGATAACCTGGTTGGACATTAGTGAAGGTAAAATTGCAGAAGCCTTTCATTCAACGTTCTAAAGTAGCCAGTGGGATTTTATTGTGTGTGATATGCATGCATATGTTTGTGTTCCAGCACCTGGTGACGGTGGGCAGAGACATGGCCTGCAGCCTGTGGTGTGGGACGCAGCTAAACATGAGTCTAGACTGGAGCAGAGCTCTGCCACAGGTGGCAGAGAGGACCTACAGATACCAGGCCTGCAGGTACCCTCATACAGCCCTACAGATACCAGGGCTGCAGGTACCCTCATACAGCCCTACAGATACCAGGCCTGCACTGCAGGTGCCCTCATACAGCCCTACAGATACCAGGGCTGCACTGCAGGTACCCTCATACAGCCCTACAGATACCAGGGCTGCACTGCAGGTACCCTCATACAGCCCTACAGATACCAGGGCTGCAGGTGCCCTCATACAGCCCCACAGATACCAGGGCTGCAGGTGCCCTCATACAGCCCTACAGATACCAGGGCTGCAGGTACCCTCATACAGCCCTACAGATACCAGGGCTGCACTGCAGGTACCCTCATACAGCCCTACAGATACCAGACCTGCTGGTGCCCTCATACAGCCCTACAGATACCAGACCTGCAGGTACCCTCATACAGCCCTACAGATACCAGACCTGCAGGTACCCTCATACAGCCCTACAGATACCAGACCTGCAGGTACCCTCATACAGCCCTACAGATACCAGGGCTGCAGGTGCCCTCATACAGCCCTACAGATACCAGGGCTGCAGGTACCCTCATACAGCCCTACAGATACCAGGGCTGCACTGCAGGTACCCTCATACAGCCCTACAGATACCAGACCTGCTGGTGCCCTCATACAGCCCTACAGATACCAGGGCTGCACTGCAGGTACCCTCATACAGCCCTACAGATACCAGGCCTGTAGGTGCCCTCATACAGCCCTACAGATACCAGGGCTGCAGGTACCCTCATACAGCCCTACAGATACCAGGGCTGCAGGTACCCTCATACAGCCCTACAGATACCAGACCTGCAGGTACCCTCATACAGCCCTACAGATACCAGGCCTGCAGGTACCCTCATACAGCCCTACAGATACCAGGCCTGCACTGCAGGTACCCTCATACAGCCCTACAGATACCAGGGCTGCACTGCAGGTACCCTCATACAGCCATACTGATACCAGGGCTGCAGGTGTCCTCATACAGCCCTACAGATACCAGGTCTGCAGGTGTCCTCATACAGCCCTACAGATGCCAGGCCTGCAGGTACCCTCATACAGCCCTACAGATACCAGGTCTGCAGGTGTCCTCATACAGCCCTACAGATACCAGACCTGCAGGTACCCTCATACAGCCCTACAGATACCAGGCCTGCAGGTGCCCTCATACAGCCCTACAGATACCAGGCCTGCACTGCAGGTACCCTCATACAGCCCTACAGATACCAGACCTGCACTGCAGGTACCCTCATACAGCCCTACAGATACCAGGCCTGCAGGTACCCTCATACAGCCCTACAGATACCAGGGCTGCAGGTACCCTTACGTACCCTTTGACGTAAGCCTGGCTTAAATGGTAAACTAGCTTTATGGAACAGCCCCTTGATCACCTGTTGTTGTTGTGGTGTCCCTGTGGTGGTGGTGTTGTGATGATGGTGTTGTGATGGTGGTGTTGTGATGGTGGTGTTGTGATGGGGTGTTGTGATGGTGGTGTTGTGATGGTGGTCATGTGATGGTGGTGTTGTGATGGTGGTGTTGTGATGGTGGTCATGTGATGGTGGTGTTGTGATGGTGGTGTTGTGATGGTGGTGTTGTGATGGTGGTGTTGTGATGGTGGTGTTGTGATGGTGGTGTTGTGATGGTGGTCATGTGATGGTGGTCATGTGATGGTGGTGTTGTGATGGTGGTGTTGTGATGGTGGTGTTGTGATGGTGGTCATGTGATGGTGGTGTTGTGATGGTGGTGTTGTGATGGTGGTGTTGTGATGGTGGTGTTGTGATGGTGGTGTTGTGATGGTGGTCATGTGATGGTGGTGTTGTGATGGTGGTGTTGTGATGGTGGTGTTGTGATGGTGGTGTTGTGATGGTAGTCATGTGATGGTGGTGCAGGTTCGGACGGGTGGAAGACCAGGAGGAAGCCCGCAGGCTGTACACCGTCCAGATCCCTCACAAGCGAGACAGGAAGCCCCCACCGTGCTACCTCACCAAGTGGGATGCATCCAACTTCCTGCCCATGCTAGTGGCCCCCTGCGGCACCGAGGTCATATCCTGTCTGGCTGTCAGGTGAGGGGGAGGAGGAGGGAGCAGGGGGATTCTGTTTAGGGCACTGTCTCAGAGAAGTAGTTGGGATGAGCCTGTTTATCTGCGGTTTATGTGATGTGTTTTACACTTAAGTGTTGTTGTTGCTGTGTTTCCTTCCCAGTGACTCTGGAACATACTTAGGGCTGGGAACTGTGACAGGATCCGTGGCTGTCTACATTGCCTTCTCACTCCAGGTGTGCGCACACACACATTCAAAAAACAAAACCCATCCCACATTGGTTGTAAAGGCAGGTAATGTTGTTGAGATTTTTGGGGGTCATATTTGCTGACATAAACTTCACATCCTGATAGCAACCAATAATGAATGGTTTGATAATAAATAAAATCTATCCGTTATCCATGGGCGTCCAGGACTGTAGTAAACATGACCGATCATTAAGGTTGGACTGGAACTAATGATTGGACGGCATTCGGACCAAATGCAATGATTGCACGGGCTTCTCGTCTGTCTACCTCCCGTCATGCGCTTTGGATTTTGAGGGTTTGCAAAACGTATCTATCCTGCCATTAAGTGTGTGTGTGTGTGTGTGTGTGTGTGTGTGTGTGTGTGTGTGTGTGTGTGTGTGTGTGTGTGTGTGTGTGTGTGTGTGTGTGAGAGAGCAGAAGCTGTACTACGTGAAGGAATCTCATGGCATTGTGGTGACAGATGTGTGCTTCCTGCCTGACTCTGCTCAAGGCCAGCTGATGCGAGGCAACCACGAGGCTGCCATGTTGAGTGTGGCGGTGGACAGTCGCTGCCAGATGCACACTGTCCGCAGCAGAAGTGAGTTCTGGTGCCCTGCAGCCCCAACCCCTTGTACACCTGCCACTGACGACCAGCTGTGCTGGACTACTGTACATAATGCATCAGTAAACCCTGGTCTCTCCCCAGGGTCCCTCCCGCTGTGGCTGCTACTGGTCCTGGGGGGCCTCCTGGTATTGGGGGCAGTCCTGCTGCAGCTTCTCCTCCCAGGATCTCTGTAGCTGCTGACCAGGACCTAGAGGAGCCCTGTAGCTGCTGACCAGGTCCTAGAGGAGCCGACCAGGACCCTGCAGACGTCAGGCTGTGTTCCCGGAGCCTGCAGCAGCAACACCACCACCACACCTCAGCCTCACAGACAGCCTGCTAACAGCATCCTCATCTATTATTGATTTTATTTAATTTCTGAAAATGGTTTGTTTGATCCCTGGTTCCTGTGACAACCCTGGTTACCCACATGACACACTTGGTTCAACCAGACCTGCATCCGTCTTCAAATATAATTCTGTATCAGGGTGAGCGTTAAGGGCCTGTGGGGTTAAGTTAGTGGGAGGTTCTGTATCAGGGTGAGCGTTAAGGGCCTGTGGGGTTAAGTTAGTGGGAGGTTCTGTATCCTCACCAGGAATGTACAAGGACCAAGGCCTTTTTTATTCGAATATTTAAGGAGTTGTGTAAAATATATAAATCTACTTTAAAAAGATGTTTGTGTGGTTGTGTATCCTTGTCCCCTGCAGATAGAGCTGAGCCCTGCTTCTCTGCTCGGCCACTAGGAGGCAGGGTTTATTAAGTGAGAAATCACATTTTATTTTCCCTTTACATTTAGAAAAGTTGAATTTTATCATGTGAAATGGGGATCCAGGAAATTGTGTTGCTATTTCACATAAATCACACCCAATTGTTGTGTCTGGTCAATTTGTCCAGACACAAGTGATCATCTTCAAAGCAATCAAAAGTTAAAACCCAATTCAGTCACAAAATGGCAAAAGCAATACCAGCATCTTTTCTGGTGGAGATTTCAGTCTGTCGTTATGTTCTGTAGGGAAGGGAGGGAGAATTTCATTGATCAAGACTACAGTGTTGAGTTAAAAACTTGTGGAAGAAATGGCTAAAGTACGGTGGCCCTGAAGTGCAAATCACACCCCCTAATATGAGTACATCCCCCAAATGAAAACACTCCCCCCCCAATACGAGTCAACTCCCCCCAAATCGGATGACTTGTTCACCTCCCCCCAATACAAAAACACGCTCCCCCAAATGGAAAACGACATTACATTAACTCAAAAACACATTACATTTACATTACATTTAGTCATTTGGCAGACGCTCTTATCCAGAGCAACTTACAGTAAGTACAGGAACAATCCCCCGAGGCAAGTAGGGTGAAGTGCCTTGCCCAAGGACACAACATCATTTTACTCATCATTTTACATTTAACATTTACATTTTACATTACATTAACTCTGACGGAAAGGGTAGGTACTACACTTTAGCGCTGATTGGATGTAACTTAAAGAATCTGCAATTTATTGTTGAATTCATCATTGGAGTGTACTATCCATGTTGGTTCAATGTAAAGGTCAAGAACTCCTGGATTGAAGGACCTAGGCAC
The DNA here is from genome assembly GCF_021917145.1 of Hypomesus transpacificus. Classification (NCBI taxonomy): domain Eukaryota; kingdom Metazoa; phylum Chordata; class Actinopteri; order Osmeriformes; family Osmeridae; genus Hypomesus; species Hypomesus transpacificus. The sequence continues at coordinate 1,635,709 of NC_061061.1, read as the reverse complement.
ATCCGGTTTCAACTGGACTGCCTCAAGTCTCAGAGGCAGGAGGTGCTGGATCTAGTGATGCCAACAGTGAGAAGATCTGCTTGGTATGCCCACAGTGAAGCCATACTCCAAACAATGCTGTGCTCAGAGGATCAGAGGGAGAGGATTGAGGCGGTGGAGAGAATCCTGGCCATGAGGGGAGAGGGGGACCCAGACACTCAGCTGGGGGACTCCTCTGTCAGAACCAGAAGGACACCTGACATCCAAGTATTGGTGACTTGATCAGCTGGTCTGAAGGTGTGTCAGAGCCACCTCTTACCTGCCCTCTAAGCATCTCGCTGGTGAAAATGTCATCAACACCCCAATGGAGGTGCTCAACTGGCCTTGCCACATGCAAAGTATTGAGAGAGACTGAGGCTTCTGAGGGTTGTTAAAATGGTGACTGAGGCTTCTGCTAAGTAGGTGCTACCACAACTTTTAGCTTCTAATATTACTGGTATTTCTCCCTTAAGGCTTTTTGTATTTCTCCCTTTAGGTTATTCTCAGTTGTTAGGCGATTTATTCGGGAGACTGTGTTCACGTTCCTATTTCAGACACACATGGCCGATAAATTATTTTTGGTTTACATACAACCACAAAAAACTGTAGCCATGTCTGCTTTAACACCATTGTCTACTTTCAGAATGGAAACACTGCAGCGAAGCCTAAAGTGGGCAAGGGGTACGCTCTTGAATGATGCTTCAGCAGATGGCCTGATAGCTGCAGGAGATTTGCACCTATGGTCGGCATGCACAACCAGGTGAGAATCATTTCAGTGGGGGTGGGTAATCACAGCTCGGCTAGTCCTTTGCAGGTTTCCTTGTTCAGTATTTTTTTACTGCCCTTGCTCAGAATCAGAAGAATCAGAATCAGATAGATGGCAGGTATTCCCCACGTGTTCCATTCTACACTCAAACCACATCTAAGGTCAATTGTGCTTTGGGTTGAATGCCATAAAATGCACGGTTTCCAAAATGTTGGCATGAATGGATTGTCAATAATCAAGTACTCTAGTGATACGTTGTCTCACCTGGGCATTGTCACTCTTTGTGTCTTGTCAGGCACTTTGCATTAACCTGAGGGCAGCTGCCTACCCATCAAGAGGCTGCATAGAAGGTACAGTGTTGCTGCTCTGAGTTCTTGATGACTCATCGATGGAAACTACAGACTGAAGGTAAATGCTCACTCGCTCACTAATTTTCTTGGTATATCTTGGTTTTTGAAACTGTAGGTTGTATCTTAAACGCTATCAGGTAGCTCACTTGTTTATCAACTAGAGCAAGAACTGACATGGATATGTGGATAAGAATAGTTTCATGATGTTGCTGCTACTTTGGTTATTGATACAGAAGTAGCACCCTGAAATATACATGCTTATATTGACTGAAGTCCAATGTTATGTTTTGGGGGATAGAACAGGATCTGGTAGAAGATAGATTTCTGTGATTGCCACCTATTGAATTGGATAACCATGGACTGGAACAAGATAATCAATATTTTCCTGCTGTAGTGAATGTAGGTTACGGCTCGACATTAAATTATAACAAGGAAAAGAAGAAGTGAATGTAGCTTGTTTCATAACAAGATAGGTTGATGGAGTGATAGGGATGATTGTCATTGTTTGTTTACTAATTGTAAAAAATATACAATGTATATCTTAAATCTACACTGATTGCCAAACATAAACTGTTAAAAACCAAGTTGAAGACAGACAGTACTTTTTGTGGGGAATACTGCTTTGGTCGCACTCTTTTTGGTCTTTTGGTGGTCGCAAAAATCTAGAAACTCTAGAATTCTTGTTGCCATCTAGTGACACTGCCTTTCGTCATCCAATTTGCTAAGTGGCGCTGTCAGGTAAAACTAGGGCCGTAGAACTGCGGCCCTAGAACTGCGGCCCTAGAACTGCGGTGCCTGCAGGCACATACTATTGGAGTAGAGTAGAAAAATATGGAGGATTATAGGGGCCAAAACTAAATAAATAAATACTTGGATAAATAAATAATTATATAACACAAAGCTTAAATAAATGACACAAAATATATAAATGTTACATGTATTTGTGTGTATATATATATATATTAGAGCTGTCAAACGATTAAAATATTTAATCGCATTAATGTCATAGTTAACTCGCGATTAATCGCAATTAATCGCACATTTTTATCTATTGTAAATGTCCCTTGATTTCTTTTTCATCCATTCTTTTTTCAAATGTTAATGCTCTTCTCGACATGGATAAGTGGTTAGGATTTCGTGCAAATGTTTTTTTTTAAATTGAAAACAACATTGCAATCGCCTGGCTTTGACGAGCGGGCGGAGAATTCGCATCAGCTGTGTGCTGCGATGATAGCTCACCACGACGTGCTGCGATGATAGCTCAGTTCACAACGACAGAACACACTGATCACTTTGGTCTTGTCAATGGAACCATTTGGCAACCTTTTAAAAGTAAACTTTCCATTCAGAATCTTATTGGCATCCATTTTGGTGTCTGGCGCTGGCAATCAACTCAAAACGTAACCTTAGCCTACTACCAGAGAATGTGTAATCCGTATAGGGGCTCTGCTACTACTCTTTAGCCGGCTCGCAAGCCCAAACAAGTGTGTGGCGTGCCTGTTTTGATTCCGGTCTAGCTGGATCCGGTGTGGTATTGTCGTTTTTCTAACGTCAGTAGTTGTTGCAACAGAATGTGAAAAAAACGACAAAGTTTGCTCGGTCAAAAAGAGCACTAATCGCGCAATTAAAAAATTGACGCCGTTAATTTGGGTTTGCGTTAACGCCGTTAATAACGCGTTTAACTGACAGCACTTATATATATGTTTACGTTTTCATGTGTTTACATTTATTCATTTATACTTACATTTATTCATTTATACTTACATTTATTTATTTATACTTACATTTATGTATTTATACTTACATTTATGTATTTATACTTACATTTATCCACGGTGAAACTTCCTGCAGCAAAATAAATCTGTCGTCCCCCCGTCACCAAGTCAGGGGGCGGGTTAAAGCCTCTGATTGGTGATTCAACTTGAATCGACTGCTTTTGACTATTCCAAGGTGGCAGCACCTTGTGCGGATTCAATGAATGAAATATTGAATGCTACAGTGGTCGAAATGTTGGCGGAAGCTGAAGAGATGGAGGCACCTGCCAGTTCACTTTTTTTTACATCATATCGAGAGCTTCGCTGAAATTATAGGAATGATATGGACAGATATTGGACAGAACAGCTGACTCAGGGAAGTGCAGGGGCGGAGGGGTCTGTGTTATGGTTAACTCTCTCTGGGCTACGGATGTAGCGGTATTAGCATCTCACTGCTCTCCGGTCCTTGAGCTGCTAACTGTAAAAATCAGACCCTTCTATCTACCTCGGGAATTCACTGCGTTCGTCATGAGTGCAGTCTACATCCCCCCCCAGGTAGACAAGGCCGCTGCTTTGGATGAACTGTATGGGATTATCAATGGTCTGGAAAATGTGCACCCAGAGGCAGCCTTCATTGTTGTTGGTGATTTCAACAGAGCTAACATGAAGAAAGTCCTGCCCAAATACTATCAGCACATTGACTTCTTCACACGTGGAGACCAGATCCTTGACCATTGTTATACAACATTCAAGGGCAGTTACAAACCCCTCCCCCGCCCTGCCTTTGGGAAGGCTGATCACACCTCCATTCTTCTTCTCCCCGCATATGAACAAAAGCTCAAACAGGTCAGACCGGTTGAGAGGTCAGTTCACCTATGGGGTGACGAGTGTGTGGCGACCCTCCAGGACTGCTTTGACACCACTGACTGGCTGATGTTCAGGGACGCAGCAGATGGGGACATTAACGAATACTCAGACACTGTCTCCAGCTACATCCAGCACTGCATTGATGACGTTGTCCCCAAGAAGGTTGTCCGGTCTTTCCCAAATCAGAAGCCCTGGGTTGATGCCGCGGTCCGGGCCAAGCTGAGAGCCCGTACTGTGGCCTTTAATTCTGGGGACCCTGATGAGTACAGGAAGGCCAGATACGACCTTCTGAAGGCCATCAAAGCAGCGAAAAGGGCCTACAGGACCAAGGTGGAGTCCAGCTACCATGGCTCTGACCCCAGGCGCATGTGGAGTGGACTTAAAGCCATTACAGACTACAAAGGGAGAGGCTACAATGAGACCCAGTCTTCTGTCCTACTGCCAGACGAGCTGAACTCCTTCTACGCTCGCTTTGAGAGGGACAGTGAACCCCCTGCAGTGGAGCTACCTGAAGGCCAAGCCAGTGGTGTGCCTACACTAACTGTAGCTGAGGTGAGGCTATGCTTTAAGAAGATCAACCCTCGCAAGGCACCTGGCCCAGACGGCATATCAGGTAGGGCCCTTAGGGGCTGCGCTGACCAGCTGGCAGGGGTCTTCAGTGACATCTTCAACCTCTCCCTTAACCTGTCTGTACTCCCCACCTGCTTCAAGAGGACCACCATCATCCCTGTGCCCAAGAACACCAAGGTCACATGTCTGAATGACTATCGCCCAATAGCACTGACCTCTATCATCATAAGTGCTTCGAGCGGCTAGTCAAATCATTCATCTGCTCCTCGCTGCCCCCCACACTGGACCCTATGCAGTTTGCATACCGGTCCAATAGGTCTACAGACGATGCCATCGCTCTGACCATGCACACCGCTCTCTCCCACCTGGACAAGGGGAATACATATGTGAGGATGCTGTTCATTGACTACAGCTCTGCATTCAACACCATCATCCCCTCCAGACTGGTCTCCAAGCTTGTGGACCTGGGACTAAGCACCTCCCTCTGCAAGTGGATCTTCCACTTCCTGACGGGGAGGCCACAGGTGGTGAGAATCGGTGACCGCACTTCATCTGTACTGATCACCAACACAGGCACCCCCCAGGGCTGTGTGCTCAGCCCTCTCCTGTTCTCCTTGTTCACCCACGACTGTGCGGCTACGCACAGCTCCAACCTCCTCGTTAAGTTTGCTGACGACACAACCATCGTGGGCCTCATCTCTGACAGTGACGAGTCAGCCTACAGAGAGGAGGCTGACACCCTGACATCATGGTGTCAGGACAACAACCTCTCTCTTAACATCAGCAAGACCAAGGAGATGATTGTGGACTTTAGGAGGCGGCAGGAGGAGGAGCATGCACCCCTATTCATCAATGGATCGGAAGTGGAGAAGGTCAGCTGCTTCAAGTTCCTCGGGGTGAACATCAGCAATGACCTCACCTGGTCTGTTCACACGGACAAGGTGGTCAAAACGGCCCGTAAGCGCCTCTTCTTCCTGAGGAGACTGAAGAAGTTTGGTATGGACTCAGTCATCCTTACTAACTTTTACAGATGCACTATAGAAAGCATTCTGACTGGTTGTATCACAGTGTGGTATGGGAGCTGCACAGACCGGGACCGCAAGGCCCTACGAAGTGTGGTCCGTTCTGCTGAGTTCATCATCGGCAGGAAGCTCCCAGCCCTACAGGACACCTACCACACACGTTGCCTTAGGAAAGCCAGCAGGATTCTAAGAGACTGTTCCCACCCATCCTTCAGTCTCTTTACCCCGTTGCCTTCTGGCAGGCGTTACCGCAGCATCCGGTCGCGCACACGCAGACTGGACAACAGTTTCTACCCAAGGGTCATCAGGCTTCTCAATGGACACTGATATGGACATTTTTACTGCACACTAGTCACTTATACACTGTCACTTTCAGCTACTGGTTGCTCTTTCAGTAACATTGCACTACTGTACCTCGCCACCAGGCTCCTGTTCATCCTGGTCATTGACAAAGTCACTGATCTGTAAATTTGCACTACTGCACTGTACTCCATTTAGGTTAGATTAGTTTATAGGGTTGTAACAGGTTTTTTTTTTTTGTGTATTAGGGTTAGTATAGCGTACTATTTATTGTTATCTGTAATTTAGGAAGTTTTAGTGTTAGGGTTAGTATAGTCGTTTATTTATTGCTATCTGTATATTTAGGAAGTTCACTTATCTAAGCTCAGCATAGATGTAAATTTGTTCTGTGTACTTATATGTTATGTTATGCCAAGTGCTTGCGTTGTCTTGTCTTAAGAATTTCAGTGCCCAGTCTAACCTTGTGTTGCTCTGTGCACCTGACAAATAAAAGACTTGAACTTGAACTTGATATTGGCCCTAACTGACACAGACATCAATGAAAATGTGTTCACGATCCTCAGCGAGATGATACAGCATAGGGGTGGGCATATCGATCTTAAGACCGACAGTGGCCGGGTTGGGAAACCCGGCAACTATCGATACCAACGTTGGTATCAATAGCCTGATTGATAGCGTGATAAGATCGATACTTAAGTTTCATTCCACACTGAGTACACAACTCCCTTTACATCATAGTGGTTGTGCAAACACCGTCTAACTTCGCTCAAACTCACTTTGCCCCTCCACTGCTTTTCTAAGCCCAAAGTATCGGTATTGGCAATACTGGCCCTGTATTTACTCCTTGGTATCGGATCTATACCACATCGTGCAGTGTCGCACACCCCTAGCAGCTGTAGAGTGAGGCGATAGAGGATCCCTCTAGCTTGAAGAGAGCTTGATCGACTGGTTGAGCCTGCCTGGTGTGTAATACTGTTCATTCACCAATCAGAGGCTTTGACCCGCCCCCTGACTTGGTGACGAGGGGACGACAGATTTATTTTGCTGCAGGAAGTTTCACCGTGGATAAATGTAAGTATAAATACATAAATGTAAGTATAAATAAATAAATGTAAGTATAAATTAATAAATGTAAGTATAAATGAATACATGTAAGTATAAATGAATACATGTAAACACATGAAAACGTAAACATATATATAAATACACACAAATACATGTAACATTTATATATTTTGTGTCATTTATTTAAGCTTTGTGTTATATAATTATTTATTTATCCAAGTATTTATTTATTTAGTTTTGGCCCCTATAATCCTCCATAGAAAAAAGAGAATTCTTGATAACAACAGAAACATTTTACATAGAAAGCTATAGGCTTAGACTGACATCTAGTGGACAATTAGAACAACACATGTTGCAATTTCTGTTCAATTTCTGCATTTCTATCACACAATAAATATATAGGCCCTATATATTAGTTTTTCTTCTGAAATGCTGTGTAATTTTGTAAAAACCGGAAGTGAGTTCATAGTTTTTGCGCACACTTTTCCCAAGGTTTCTCGACATTGCGCACAATTTCTCAGTTGGACTGTGTCTCAAATGAAATATGGCTGATCGATTTCGAAAGAGAATAACTGAAATGCGGAATTGCATAAATAATCGTTTTGATAGTCTGCTTGAAGAGGAAGCTCCAGAGCAAGGAGAGGATAGCCTTGCTGACAGGTAACATCACTGCAATAGTAGGCTATGATATATGGAAGGTAATTAGACTATTTTTAAATTTTTGGGTGTGCTCACGTCTTCGGCGAGCACAACCATTGTTCTATCACATATACAGAGCTGCCAACTCTAAGGTTTCGCCGTGTGACACAAGTATTTTAACCATTTCTCACACTCTCACACCACACCTTGTATATCTCACGCGGCAACGCCAAACAAGTAGCCAATCTAACGTTGTAAACAGCAACGGACGACGCGCAGGGTAACGGAGTGAAGCAACATTGACGCGCAATCAGCCCTGTAAATTCGCCTTGTCTCTTTGGGGGGGGGGTTTGAAAAAGTTGGCAGCCCTGCATATATATTATTTATTATTTTTGCCCCCCTAAGGATCCGTCAATATTTGGACTACATAGACAACGTCGGTGTCAAAATGTCTTGGTCACGTTTGCGTTGCTTCTATTGGGATTTACGTTCCGTTGCGCGGTTTAGGAGGTTACAACGTTTTTGTGGCAAAAAGTGCCTTTAGTCAAGGCACAAGCAGAGAATTTCTAATAAAGGGAAAACTCCCACCCTCCGGAAACTTCCGGGTTCTGAACTGGTTGCAGTTCCACTCAAGTTCCATATGAGGGCGCTAACGGTCAAGTGCAGGATGAATGGAGATCCATTCCATAGAACTATACCCCTCAAAATCAATTTTTCTCAGGATATAATTTTTTGTCTAGTAATTTGAATACTGAATTCGAAAAGGGAGGCAAAAAAAAACGCACTGCTGGGTGTTAGATTTTTTTAAAGTCGCCTTTCCGTTCTAAAAAGCCTTTTGAAAATGTCATTGACGTCATATATTGAATTGATGTTTATTGGCCATGAAAGTTTGCACAGACACGGAATTTGATTTGGCAGGAGAGCCTACCTAGGCAGCCATCAAAGGCGCCCACCAGAAAGATTACAGCAAAGCATAACATGAGGAGAGAGGAGGAGAGAAAAAGGCAACCCCCATACAATGCTCCTAGAGGAGTACAGTATGGGAACAGGCAAAAACCTCAGCACATAAGCCCACAAACATTAACAACACAACATTACAAACACTTGCAATGGGAAAGGGCGGTGGGGTAGACCAGCAGCATCTGGACCTGCGACCGTAATAGGCGCTGGACACAGACCCGCCAGCCACCCAGGGAAAAGCAATCGAAGGCGTTGGATGGGGGTGGGGGGGTGGTGGTATCTGTAGTAGGTGAAAGTTAGTGTGTGAGTAGGTCTGGGTTGGCGCCCTCGACCTAGGCCACAATCAGTCCGAGTCTCTCTATGCAGATAGTGTTGGCAAGGAGACGTCCTTGGTCATGACCCGGGTAGAGACCAAGCCACAGATGTTGATGGTGGGGGAGTGGGAAGGGAAGAGCAAGATAGTCTCGCTTCAGCGCTCTCCAGGGGAGTTGTTTTCCAGCAACGGCCTTGGCCAAGGCCTGAGCTGGTTACGGGGCCGAAAGTAGATGAGATTGGTGTAGATGTTTAGACGAGTAGATGCGACTCAATTTTCACGTCCACCCTTCAGGAAGGCCTCCAGATCCTCAAACCTTCTTTGCTGAGCCGCGAACTTATCCCTGTTGTACTCCCTATTCTGCTGTAAGTTCACAGTCAGTGCTCCAACGGCTCTGCCCACCGTCTCAATCAGGTCGGGCAGCCTAAGGGGGCTTTTGATGGCTGCAGCCGTTTCCTTGACTTTCCGATACACAAGCCAACCGCCTAATCCACACAGCAGAAAGCCTGTAATCATGGTTCCGAAAATAAAGATGTCTTCAACATCCTCAACGGAAAGCGCCGCTAGACACACGACACGCCAATTGTCCCACGCGCCCATCGTGTAGCCAGCTGCAAACGTCCCGTCCGGACATTTGGGTTCCCCCGAACCCGAGCTTCTCTTCGAGAAGATGGTGTCAATTGCATTGAGAGACCAGCTAATTAATTCCATGCTTCCAGTTTCGGAGAGTGATGGTGAGAGAGTATCTTGAGACAGACAAGACAGACAAGACAGAGCGAAGCAGGGAAGGTCAGGGAGGGGGGGATAGAAAAATGCGACCGCCTTCGTCGAGAGCCAAGAGGGAACATAGAATGTAGAGGGAATGTAGATATACATCGTACGACCAGAGCTACTGCTTGACGGCAAGCTCTGGTTACTTCCACTTTTCTTTCAAGGCATCGACAACATAGCCTGACGTTGTCATACTCATAATTCTAGTCAGAATATGAGTCTGAGAACTCTCCGTTGGGCTTTGACTACAGGGCGTGTTTCAAACAAGCCTGGAAAACAAATGCCTCTTCGCTCAATTGGATAGATCTACAACCAATCAGAGCAACAGAGTATGTGACGTATGTTAAGCACCGCATAGTTGTTGTCAACAGAACTAAACTACAAGCAGACTTGAAGTATGCTTGAAGAATGAATACAAACAATATTTGCCGGTGTTGTAAAATGAATTTAAGGGTAGGGAGAGTACTTGTTCACACGGTCAACCTTTTTGAGCGAAACAATAAAGAGCAATGCATATACGAAGTTCTCCGTTTAGGATTACAACACCATCGGGGCCAGCTGATAAATTAAACTTTTACCGAATCCCGTAGGAAGGACGGCAAAAACATATTTTCCATCGACAAATGCCTTGATTGCGTCTCTCTGTTCCTCTTTCAAAATTAATGCGCTGTCGATGTCTTCTAAAACAGACTCGATGGCAGTATCATAACATCCCAGATCTCCAGCGGTAGCCATGTTTGTTCAAAACAAATTCAACTTAAGCGCTCTTTTGTGACGTGGGTGATTACGTTACTGTTGATCATCTGTCCATCATCGTATAAAGCCCGCCCTGGCAATTTAATTGGTTCGCCCAGATTCTGGTTTTCTGTAGTTGGTCCCCTATACGAGACCCTCCAGACCCAACTTCCCGACCAAATTTTTTGGGGGGCGGGGAGAAGTTGGGCTGGCAGCCAGGCTATCGACAACACAGCTGACAGGTTAGACTCTCCCTGTCAATACACATGCTATAACAAGTTTTGGCTTGCTAATGTTGTTGCTAATGTTGCTAAAGCTCTGACATTCTGGTTCTGCTTCGGATACCATCAAGCGGGATCACTGGTCGTAGTCAGTCCTTCACTAACCAATCAGCATTCGTTAGCAGAATGCTAGCGTGTTATGGGCAACAACGACTTACCCTGTAAGAAATCGAAAGGACATAAGTACTCGTTCATTCAACTTTTGACCTGTAATCTATGTTGAACATGCAAAAACTACAATCAAATCTGAGATTTATCAACGACAATCAGGCGAAAGAGACTAATTTAGCCGTTTAGCTCCATAGACTCCCATTCATTTTGCACTCGACCGCGATCACTCCCAGTGGAACTCTGGTGGAACTGCAACAAAATTTGGTACAATGGGACTTAATAGGGAGTGGGCAGGCTCTCCTTAAACAGGCTCTGACACAAGGGTACTCAGTGCTAGTTACGTGTACACGTCAGAACACGTTAACAACGACGCATAGGTACAACGTGCATAGATGTTCTGTTGCATAGCGAGTATCGTCAGAGCCTGTTTTATTAGACATTCTCTGGTATCGTGCCGTGGAGTACTTGCAGCACATGTAAATTTAAGCAAATCAAGACTTGCATGTACAGTGAGTAATGTAAAATTAAATAATCTATTTAAACTCAAGCTTGTGTGGTTTGTTGCTGTTTTCAATGCCACAACCTAAACTTTATGTCAAAAGAAAAGATTTCTGGCGCTTTCAAACAATTCTATCAGTGATGTTAGGCTAGCAACAGCAGCTTGCTCGTAGCAAACTTCTTTTGAATTATTCAGTTCCCCCTAAATTAATGTCAAATTTATTTTCGTGTTTGGGGGCATATTTTCAGTTAGCAGACAGTACTGTTTGAATCACGATTCCATCCTGAAATACTGCCAGTGACAACGTTGTTACAGTAGCTTGTTTCAAAGGGGGTTCGCTTGTTTCAAAGGAAGTTCTTAATGAATTATGAGTAGACTAAATGCTTGAAAATATCACTAGAAGGGAAAAACTTAAGGGGACGGACCCACTTGCGACCGACGCAAGCGAGCACACCCTACCCAGAAATTGTACCCTCTCTAGTTTAAACAGCAAAGGGAGTCAGGTGGCTGAGCGGTGAGGGAGTCGGGCTAGTAATCGGGTTGCCAGGGTTGCCAGTTCAATTCCCGGCCTAGTAAAATGACATTGTGTCCTTGGGCAAGGCCCTTCACCCTACTTGCTTCGGGGGGAATGTCCCTGTACTTACTGTAAGTCGCTCTGGGTAAGAGCGTCTGCTAAATAACTAAAACGTAAAATGTAAAAATGCAATGCATTTTTTCAAATGACAATTCAATGGGCAAAGTGGCAATGAAATCCTAAATTCAGTTAGAATTTTTTTGAATACAGATTTGAATGAAAGCTTATTTATAAGTAGGCTATGTGATATTGCAAATCAAATTGACAAGGTTTTTCGACTCTTTATTGAAATGGAAATGCATTTTTTAAATGGCAATTCAATGTAGCAGCGAAACAGCGCCCCCAGGCTATTGCATTAGCAGCAGTAGTAGGTTACACGACTGGTTACCCTGAGTGCCCGGTGGCATGCTGTAAAATGTAATCTTTCACCCTGAATAAAATACAAAACATATATAATTCTATATATAGCTAGCGTATTGGATTTCTTGCATCATGTGTGTAAAAGTAGTTTCATCGACATTGTGAGACAACGTTGGCCTCCGATCCCGTACTTTAACATCTTTCACTCTGATTAAATACAGCAAAAAAAGAGCCATAACTACTGTGTGTATAGTAGATAACATCGTGCTACATCGGATTTTTACTTAATGTGTATCAAAGTTGTATTTACATTTAGTCATTTAGTTCAAAGTTGACTGCACACTTTGCCATGACGTTATACGAAGTACAACAGTGACTTTAGAGAACTACAACTCTGCATTTATCTGTCTGACAGGCCCCCGAGCGTGGTGCATTGTGGGAAGGCAAGCTGTTATACCAGAGAATGGCTGTTTATCAATCCGAAGAACGCTGAGAACGCAAGTACATTCTTAGAAGGACGCAAGGACGGAGGATGAATTGAGATGGTTAGGGTTTTCCTGGACTCGCAGCATTATGATAACACTGACTACAAAAACTAGATAACAAAGCAAAAAAATGGTCCCTCTACCTGTAATTTTACGTTTTCTGTAGCCCTTGCTAACTTACAGTACCTAATCTTAAATAGTGACTGCACTGAAATGCTAGGTAGGTTATCGAAAAGTCGGAGCAAATTTACAAATTAGCCGTTTCAGCAATAAAATAAGAACATTTTCAGCGACTACACTGCCTATTTCTCGATTTACACGCACCGTTTAGCTGAAATATGAAAAGTAAAAAATTACAGTTGTGAGGTTTGTCCGCCTCGCTTGACATCTTGCATTGACTTCTGGGAAATCAGAAGCGTTCTCGCTGGTCAAGTCACCATCCGATGCATCCTCGATAAAAGGGGCGGATCAAGAACATTTCCAGGTATTTTTGGCGTTCTTGGTGACTTGTGTTCTTTGGATTGAAACCGTACTTGGTCAATGAAAGATGGCGTCAAACGAGTTCGCAAGAACACAAGAAAACGTGGATTGATACACAGCCAATGTCTAATAAACAGGCTCTGGTTATACTGTTACAGTAGCAATCATTAATAAAACAGGAAGGTCTCAATATATCATATAAAATAACAATATAACATTTATTTATTTTTCTATGGAGAGTCCTTTACGTAGGCTTGATGAGCTGATATAGCCTATTAGATAATATCCTGACACAGTATTTTGGCCATTCTTTATAGTTAACCCCGCAAATTTCCAAGATACAACCGTATTCTACTGTTTTTTAGGCAAAATTGTTTTTATTTGAATCCAGGCATATTGTCGATAAATGTTGCTTGTTTATTTATTTGATGTAGCCTATGGCTCTAGGCTATATTGAAGGTGGTTTATGTGTATGATATCAATGGTCATTCACTGTTTTAGTGTTTTTGAGTTTTGTCTAAATGTAAATTATAATGTATTTATATTAGGGATTCTACAGTTTTCCTTAATATAACAAAAACAAATTACTTCCCTCGAAGATTTAAACTTTTTAGAAATGACCAATGTGGAATGATCAGTCACCCACGGGCAGGTGGACCTGCTCGTTCTGTCCCAACAAGGAGGCGTAGCCGGACCGTAACTTTTAGGGTTAGACTTTTAAGGGCAGGAGCCACACGCTCCTCCACCACCGGCAGTAAAAATATTGCAATTTATCTTTGTTGATGTTGCTTTCTTTATAGCAATATGTTCATTTGCATGAGCTTTCCTTTATGTATACTTACTTTTTAGATAGCACCACTCAGACCTTGGTGGTCCAAGAGACCAGGCAGAGAGGGATTTTAAAGCTGCGCTACAGCACCTATTCCCTCAGCTCAACCCTGAAACTGATTACGATATTTGCAAGGTGTATTCGCACAGGCGTGTTTACCAATTAAATGTAACCGCTGTAACACCTGTTGCAAAACTTTAAAGTGGCCAACTAGAAAGGTCAGCCCTATATATTTGGGAGAAGGTAATAAAACCCAGATTTTTCACTCTGTGCTTGATGTGATAAACTGGATCAGTAGATCACTTTTTTATTTTAGGTTCCTATATGTTTATTGTGTGCACCTTCCTGCCAAAGTAAATTCCTTGTCTGTGCAAACTTTCATGGCGAATAAATCCCATTCTGATTTGATTTACTTGATGCTTTACAGACTGCTTCCACAAACAACCCCACACCTGTGTCAGCACCACTTCCTGTGGCCTTGCCGCTGCCAGCACCACTTTCTGTGGCCTTGCCACTGCCAGCACCACTTCCTGTGGCCTTGCCACTATCAGCACCACTTCCTGGAGCTTCTCATTCAGTACCACTTCCTGTGGCCTCCCCATCATGGAGTGCCCGTTCTACATCTCCTGATGTAGATGAAGTGCAAGTTATGAGAGCAATATGTTATTTAAAGTATTTGACAAATTAACAGACTAGTCAGTTTAGGGCCTTTATTTTGAATAGTTCTAGTTTTTTGTGTAGATCTCAAGCAACTGATGCAGTTGATGAGCAGCATGGTGGACTCAACATCTACTCCTGATGGCAACCAGATGAACATCCTGCGAGACAACGTGTTTGAGTGTGCGCTCAGAGGTTTTCGGCGGGCACGCTTTAACCCTGAGGCGAAATTGGACGTTGTCTTCAGGGATGCTAATGGAATTGAAGAGGAGGCAGCTGACAAGGGTGGGCCCACGAGGGAGTGCCTCCGGCTGCTGATAAGTGCCATCCACTCATCCGATATATTTGAGGGACCAGACTGGGAAAAATCCCTTTCCTGCAACTCTCAAGGTGAGTTACTATTTGTTATTAGCCCTTTGAGCCCAACATCTTTAAAAAATTGTCAATTGTGTATGTGTATACTATGTGTTAAAAAATATATTTATATACAGTATCTACAGCACTCTATGATGGCGTGTACAAACAGGTGGGAAGAATTATTTCTGTCTGTCTGGTACATGGGGGTGTAGAGCCACAGTTCTTTTTTAGAACGGCTCTACAGGCAAGTCTGTGGCCTACAACCTCCTGTCACAGACATAGCAGAAATCAACGACTACAACTTCCTGTCACAGACATAGCAGAAATCAACGACTACAACTTCCGGGAAAAGTTGACCAAGGTACTTGATACTGTGAATGTTTTTATTTCTCTCATGTTGTAAGTTATTATCCTGTTGGTTTTTATGAATAATTTCATTATTGACACATCCTTTCAAGGTTATTAATTTACAGTGTGCATTCGCTCATTCATTAATTTAAATGATCAAAGGCAGGGGCGTTGTTAGACCCTTTTTACAGGGGTACGTGCCCCAGTATAACGACAGAACCTGTTGTTCCCCCCGACTGATCCGGGGATCTCAGCTAGGATTGAGGCTTGCCTCACAGACGAGCTCTCTCTCACGGCCCACATTGCCGCAGTCTCCCGGTCTTGTAGATTCACCCTCTACAACATCCGGAAGATCAGGAGATACCTGTCTGAGCACTCCACCCAGCTGCTAGTCCAAGCAATGGTCCTCTCCAAGTTGGACAACTGCAACTCGCTGCTCTCCCAGCATGTGCAACCCGGTCTACAATCTACCCAGATGCTCCCATGTTACCCCGCTCCTCATCTCTCTCCACTGGCTACCCATCAACGCCCGTATCAGATTCAAGACCCTGGTACTGACCTTCCGAGCAGTGAACGGGACTGCACCCGACTACATCAAGTTTCTCCTGCAACCTTACACCCCCACCCGTCACCTACGGTCTTCCTCAGACAACCGCCTGGTGGTCCCACCGCTCAAGACTGCCAGGTCCCAACACAAGCTCTTCCCCTGCCTGGCCCCCCAATGGTGGAACTAGCTCCCCACCTCCATCAGGGACACTGACTGTCTCCCCACCTTCAAGAAAAGGCTCAAGACGCACTTGTTCCGGGAGTACAACGGCACTTAGGAATGGTTGGCTAGACCCGTTGTTAGTTTCCTCCAGGATCACAATGACTCTGATTGAGTGACTTGTTGCTCTTGTAGGTTAGTTATAACGAAGTTAAGTCTTGTATTTGTTGTGCCCCAGTAAAATAAAAAGTTTGAGTTTGAACAATTTACTTTATTAGTCAGTGCGTTCATTTAGATTGATAATCCCAGAAAAAATAAACGCAGTATCCCAATCAACGCTTGTAAAAGTGTTTAACCTAAAACACAAACCGATGCATGCAGAATTCCATGTCAGCACGCTCTTCTGAGCTTGTCACTGCAACACTCACAGGTCCAGGTGTCGGACTCCGCACACAAGACAGAATTGAGGTAGGCTAAGAAAACATTACAAAACTAAAGATAGTTTCTAAATTATAGGCCTACCAATCATCTTATTTAGACTAAAACATATAAACAAAATTACATGAAGCTGAAAAAAACAGTATTTGCGCTTAAATGAATGCGAAAAAAATGTGCACGCTCGCATTAACTATTGATGTCCCTGCCAAGGCTGATATCAAACTTGTGTCCCTAAACTGTTGTATAGTGGGTTAGATAAAACCAGACCAAAAATGTCATGTCACATAATTTTTACCTCATCACTCGCAACTCAGCTGGACATGAGTTTTCAGTATCTTACATCTCTACTAGATGTATTCAATCAGTAACTACTTTCAATGACAGTATTGTGTTCACAGTATTAAGGTTTGCTTTTAAATGTGATGTTTTTTTTAATGATCTTTTGCAAAAACATTTCAGAGCAGAGCGCTGACAAATTAACCCTGGAACAGATCCAAATTTTCACATCAGGTGCTTCAACAATTCCTCGGTTCGGCTTCCCAGTTTCAACCAGCATTGAATTCTTACATCACCAAGGGGATGAGCCTGTGAGAATCTTTCCAGAGGCAAACACTCGTGCCATAATTTTAAGATTGCCCATCCATGCCACTTATATGGGTTTCAAAGAAAAGATGGAGAGTGGAATCCTCCAGTCACCTACCTTTGGTACCATTTCATTTCACATTTCAGAGTTGTCATTAACGTTGTCTGATTCGCCCTCTGACGAATTCTGTTCTGTTTTTAATAAAAAAACAGAAATTTGTATTTTTTGTTGTCTTTGTCTTGTAGGTTTTTGGCAGATGCTTGCAGTATGAAACTTGAGTATGAAACCTGTTGATCTAGTCTGATACTTTTAACACGCTATTACTCTATTTATTCGATCTCAAAAATACAGTTTCGATATATGTATACACAGTACAAGTCAAAAGTTTGGATACATTTTCCCACTGTATACATACACAATTAGTGTGTGATAGAAGATAGTTGAATCTTCGCATTAGCATATTTAAGGCAGCTAGCACTACAGAGGCAGCCTCGCCTGGCAGCCTCAGTGCACGAAGACTCAGTCGAACAAAGACAGGGAGTCTACTTGCGGGAGTCCAGCGAGGAAGGCCGACGAGGCGGATCACCTCTTCTGATAAGTATCAACCTATTTATATTCATATTATATTCTACCTAGAACTTATTGATAGCTAGCATGTGTTTCAGACCTGCAAACTTGTCGTTTTTCGGCGAATTACGTTTATTTAACGCCTGCAATTGCACGTGTAAATATACAGGCGTTTATTTAACGCCTGCAAGCGTTAACTAACGCGTACATTCATGTGTAACTTTCGTCTGCACATTTACGGCTGCAGCCGCTTATGAAACAGTTGACGGGGCTTCCTTAATGGATGTCCGATCAAAAATACGTGTTTAAATTACGCGTACCTTTGACCCAGTCGGCCTTCCATAGTTAACCCTTTTTGCAACTAAATACATGAAAATCCACTAATGGAAATGATTATTGAATTATCAGGCATCATTTTTCTACATTTGACTAATTTTGTTAATGTTTACTCCAACAGTGGCCCATTCACGCGCTTAACTCAAAGTGGATATACTCCAAGTTGATTTAACTAACTGAAATCGGCCGTTCTGAAACCGAAAAGTCTGAATTAAAGGTCCCATGACTTCACTTTAGGAGGTTATTTAACATTAATATGAGTTCCCCTAGCCTGCCTTTGGTCCGCCAGTGGCTAGAAATGTCAATAGGTGTAAACCATGCCTGGGTATTCTTCTCCGTCTTTGAGAAAATGAGAGCTCAAACCCTCGGTTTAGAAAATCCCCTATTGTGATGGTTTTTCCTCGAGACATCATGGCTTGCAAACGACCGAAACATAGCAGTTAGCCCCGCCTCTTTCTTCCTCACAGCATGTAAAGCTACAGACACAGAAATAGCGCGTCCTGAGGAAAGCTTATTGTGGGACTGCTCGTAGTGTCTGTAATTCTGCACCAAGGCTGAATTTCGGGGAGATAGACTTCAGATACAGTATTAGGGGACCACTAAGGCCTATATAAAAGCATCCAAAAACAGCATGTCATTGGATCTTTAAACCAACTCAGGATTAGGTTTACACTCTGGTTAGCGGTGGACATGAACGCCAGGTGGCAGAACTTGCGTAACGACGGCTAGCTTAACTACACGGACGATGACGAAATATCTACAAAACATGAAATTTTAACACAGCTAACAAAGTTACGTTGCCGGAACGTCATTCAATGACCAAACATTTGTTGCCGCAAAGTCTTTGGTGACGTTGCGGCATTGAGGAACTGAAAGACCCCAGTTGGTAATGGCGACGTCACAAAATGACGTTGCCAGTCTGTAACCGCGACTGCTAGCAACGTAATTTTGTGACGTTGCCAGTTCGTAACCGCGATCTTCTAGAAACATACATTTGTGACGTTGCCAGTCCGTAACCGCGACCTCCTAGCAATGTAATTTTGTGACATTGCCAGTCTTCAACCGCGAACTCCTAGCAATGTAATTTTGTGCTCCGTCTTAGCAAACACAAATTTTGTGTTTGCTAAGGAAGAATTTTAATATTGTGATGATTTGTCTTTGGAAATGAAACTCTTAAGAGTCGCTTCCCTTTTGGTCACATTTAACAATTTTGTATTACAAAATTATTGGAGCACAAATTTGCATTGTGTGTCATACAGCTTTGGTATGCTATACAAAGAAATGTTTGCTTATGTTACACATGACCAATTGAATGCTTTTGTACATGTTTATAGTAAAGAATCAAAGACAAAATGATATGCCAAATTCAGTGAAGTATTTTATTTATTAAACCTACGTTTCTGCATATGAGAACATTTGTGACCGATGCTGGGGCTGAGTTTGTTTGTTTGTTTTATTTGGATCCCCGTTAGCTCCAACATAAGCTGAAAGGGGCAATTGACTGTTTTTTGGGGGTATTTCACACTGTTCCTTAAGGTCTCCGAATAGGGTATGTAACATTGGTTGGGTTGAAAATGGCCCGGGTGCTGTTCTATGCCTTCTGACAGATCCTCTGAAATGTTCCCTGGAAAAAACACTAGCTTTTCTCCTTTTATGGTATGCTCATTAATATTTAGATAAGCTGCGCGCTGATTGGTTGGTTATCAACGAGTGAAGCTGGGAGCAAAAACGCAACACGGCCAACAGCAGCACTCGCTGAAACACCAAAGTTGGAGACTTGAAATAAAAACGCGCAAATAAATCTATTGTGTCTACACAACATTGTTTTCAACAGATTGACTATATATCATTTGAAATGATAACATTACTTGTTTCCACTTCTGTTGTTGAAGCAAACTGGATTGACTTAGGTGGGTAGAACGTTAGGCTACAGCTTAGCAACCAAACCATATCGTGATTCTACTCGGCTTCAGTTAGCTAGCTAGGCTAGCTCTAGATATCTTGTTGTAAAATAACATGATAAAGATCTGGACAAACATGCATCGTGAATTGTAGATTTTCATTACACAGGTTATTTATTTGAATGAAACACAGTCAGGAACATGAATCAACGTTAGCCCCATTGCCAATAAACTAGGCTAAATTATCACACATTCTACCTATGCTCTTGCGTTAACTAGCAAGCTAAACTTGTTTACATGCCTACAGTCTAGGTGTTACTAGTAACAGTTACTAGCAATGCTAACGTATCTTGTATCTAGAACCTGCCTTTCTCCAGTTCTTTCAAATAGATTATTTAGACAGGCGTTAGCAATAAGCCAGACTGCTGTTCGTTTTCTGGATATTTTTTGGAAGCTTCCCTTCTAATGCCGACTACAGCTAGTCTAGCTAGAGTCATTTGATGTGTGTAGAAACGTATTTAGCATTCTACCTGGTATGCTATATACAGGAAACGTTAGCATTGCTAATAACTGTTAGCACAACATCATACTGTCCTTATAGCTTGCGGTTGCAATGAGCATACGGTCGGAACAGCACCTCTTTCCAGGTTCAGCTTCCTAGCAAATCCTGCTTGAAATTGTCCAAGGTTGTCAAAACTGTCTTGGGTGAAATGTTCAGAGCAAATGAATGATTGAGTGTCGAACTTCGCAGGGATCTTCTCATAGACAACAGCAGCCATGCCTGTTGAATGTTTGGCTCCTTGGGAAGACTGTAAGTGTTAGCCTTCCCTGTACAGCCTGGAACACAGCATTTACGACCGTGGTCCATTTTCAATATCCTTGTTATAATTCAAAACGTTCTCCTTTGTAATTCCTTATAAGTAGCCTACACAGAGCAGCGCGCAGCTAAACTAGTATCGGAGATAGACGCTACCTCGGGCTGGTCTGGATGTAAATTCTGGGGCGTGACAAAGATACAGACCAGAGCCAATAAGAGGGCGATCACCGGTCCTACGTAGGACCGGTAGCTTTGTTGAAAAGCTAGCGTTTTACAGCTTTTTTATAGGAAAAAGGTGTCATTGGACTTTGATATTCACGGTATGTTCTGTTTACCCACCGAACTGTCGTTATTCAACTATGACAAGGTAAAATTGGTTTTGCAGTCAATTGCCCCTTGAAAGCTATTCTTCCTGGGTTCCTACAATCTATTAGCCTGGCTCTGCCCTCCTACGTACTTACGCTCAATTTGGATTTTGCTTCTGTACTAGGTCTGGGAGTTTGACTTTGAAGTCGGTTTTCATAAACACATTTTTTGTAGGTCCAATCAGCGATCAGAGGGAGTGGCTGAGAACACTGACGTTAATGTTGTGCACTAGTTTGAGTAGTTCAGTAATGACGGCGGAGAAGCTATTCTGCGGTTGTGGCAACGCTGCCGAATATCCATAGGTTTAAGCCGGAGCAAGAACATTCCCTGCTGAGTTTTGTTGGTGGCCATGATGTTGTGGCCCTCCTCCCCACGGGTTCGGGAAAAGTTAGATTTTCCAGCTAGTGCAGCTAGCTCCGTTACAGTAGTGGTGAAGGAGTTGGCTAAGGCGAACGCCTGCGATTGGTTATGGCAAATCAGAGTGGCTCTGGGCAGATCCAATACTTTTAAACTTAAACAGAGGATCCGCCTTCAAGGAAGTTAATGTTTGTCAATGGAGCGATCCCAGACCCTCTGTACAAATGAAAGGTACGAGGGTCTGGTTAGGACCAGGCTAACCAATCTATCATGTGACAATACAATTTACGACATCACATTTCACACCATACACACAAGACATTATTCAGATTACAAATCATATTTCCAATTAACACAATTAATCACAAAAACTAAATGAAAAATACAAAAAAAATAATAATATTGAGAAGGTCGACAAGATTACGCTACCCCGAATAGATTTTGTAATTTTATATTATATATATTTTTTAATAAGATATAACGAAAGCCCTATGACTGAATCTCTTTTAATTGATCTTAATTATTAATATTAATTATAGTTCTTAAGTGATTTTTTTAAACCATACTGGGTGTTTTGTTGTTTGATGGTATTTGGAAGAGCGTTCCATTCACACATAGCTCTATACCTGACTGAACGTTGAATCGATTTGGTTTTCACTTTAGGTAACATAAAACGACCTCCTACTGAATGCCTTGTTGGAAAATGATGTATATCATTGCCAAACGATCATTTGTGTAAAACAATGTGTAAATAAACGGTGAATACAAAAATCTATTTTTAACTGTAAACCATGAGAGGTTTTCATGCATTTTATCCACATTTGATCTAAACCCACATGACAGAGCCACACGTGCCGCTTTATTCTGCATTACTTGTAGTTTTCTTATATTAATTGCTGAGGTGCTGGACCAAACAACAGAAAAAAAAAAAAAAAGCATGAATTACTTGTTTGACAGTCTGTGGTGTAAAGTGTTTTGCACACCTTTTAATAACAGACAAAGTGTTGCCCATTTTAGTTACCAGTTTTTGAACATGTCCATCCCAACACAATCTATGATCAATTGTCACTCCCAAAAGTTTAGCCTCTTCTCTTTGCTCTACAGAATTTTTTTCTATGCTGAGTTCAAGTTTTGGAACATAAAGAAAAAGGAGTTCCAACCACTAAACAAGTAGTTTTAGATACATTGAGAATCAATTTGTTACTCCTTATCCAGTCCACCACTAACTGTAGCTCTTTTTGTAGGTTTGTATTTAAATCACCAATATCAGTTCCTGCTAAATATATAGTGGAATCATCAGCAAACATTGAAATGCTTGCTTTATCTAAAACCAATGGAAGATCATTGGTAAAGATTGAATAGAGGAGCGGCCCAAGACAACTTCCTTGAGGCATGCCATGTTCCACAACCCTTACCTCTGAAAAACTGCCATTAAAGTAAACTAATCAGGGTTCATACACATTTTGACCGGATTTCCATGACTTTTCCATGCCTTTTCCATGACTTTAAACCAAATTTCTATGACCAAACTTTTTGTGAAATCTTGGTGTATACGTTAAAAAGTTGTATTACACGGCTGTTCGTAATACTGTAGAATGCTCCATTCACCAAAATGGGGCTTCCCAACGTTCTTCGGTGAACAATTTTTTTACATTTGAACTTTGCTATGCATATTTGACCGCTGTCAATGGAAGTGGCCTTTTTGCCTCAGATTCACATCTTTTGTAGCACTCCGCAAGCAGTCCGGTAACTTTTCAACCCCAGCGTACTCCGTTGCTTAGCGACGTCAGCTGATTTGAAGCCTAAAGAATGTTCAATGTCTAACTATTTTTCTGCTGATCAACACTACGAACGGTAACAAATAAATTGTGAAAAGACACACTGTGTTAAGTTGTTTTTTTGACAAGTAGCTGTGTAATAGAACGCCGGTCATAGTCGGGAAAATAAGCCCCTTCAGCCTACATTACCTCCGCAGTTAGGACTTCATTTTTTGTTACAGCATCGGTTATCGACCCCTGCTGCTAGTATGCGTAGCAGTGGACCTCGCTGTGGTAAGAAAGCCGGTGATGGGTGCTGCTGTAGCTTTGCTAGCAGCACCCATCACCGGGCTGCTGTAGCTTTGCTATTAGCAGCGCTCTGATGTTTGCTACCTTTGGAATGGCTAGTTAATGCCGCCTCTCCCATGTTTGAAATGTCGAATGATTTTCCACCACACAACCGACATTTTGCTCGTCCCGGGTCTTTGTCTGTTTAATGTATCTTTCCATTTGTAGCCAAGCATCGTTAAAGCTACACTTTCCTGGCATTTTGAATTATCCCTTGCGCTTCTCTGAGTTACTGTTGCTATGGCCATCTAACTTCAGTTAGTATGAGAGCGTATGCCTGCTTATATTTTGAACGTATTTCTTTTAAACGAATGTGAATTATTTCAAACTCAACGTAAATGAACAACATGAAAATATGATTATAACAACTTTCCATGACTTTTCCAAAACTTTGGGGATTTAATTTTTTTCAAGCACTTTTCCAGGCCTGAAAATAACCATTTAAAAATTCCATGACTTTTCCAGGTTTTCTATGACCGTACGAACCCTGCTAATTGTCTTCTCTCTGTCAAATAACTTTCCATCCATAATAATGCGGTTCCTGAAAAAGCATAATATTTCAATTTTTTTAACAGTAAATCATGATCAATGATATCAAATGCTGCAGTAAAATCCAGCATTACAACACCTATTATTTTCCTTTCCTCCATATCCTTGAACCAGTCATCTACCATCTGAGTCAAGGCAGTGGCTGTTAAGTGTTTTCCTCTATATGCATGCTGAAAATTTGTAATTAAATCATTGTTTAAAAAATAAGACTGAATCTGTTCATAAACAATTCTTTCCATTATTTTACCGAGAATGGGTAATAAACTTATTGGTCTACTGTTTGAGCCAGAGAAAGGCATTTTCTTATTTTTAGGTATTGGCACCACTTAACGTATTTTCCATAAAACACATTAATTGCACATGAATTACATGCATTGTCTACATTTATACGTGCTGGGATGCAACATTTAGGCTAATATTGTGTGTGATATTCATGTAGATTAAATTACAAAAGTGTCAGAACTGAGAGCAGTCAAGTGTGATCTCCATTTCTGGATAAACCACTTGCACTCAACGTCGCCGTTAAGACGTCGAGGCAACGTTGTCCACGGGAACAAAAAGTAACATCTTCAGCCGACCAAGGTACGATGTTGTGGCAAAGTTGTCTATGGGACAAACTGGCAACATTCCCTTTATAACGTTGCTACAACATCACCATGACGTTGCCAGAAGGTAACGTCGTGGTTGGTAACGTCGTGGTTTACCAACTGAGCACTTACTGGCAACGTTGCCTCAACGTCATGTGTTGCATAGTGAGCTTGTTGGCTACGATGTTTGCCTGATGTTCACCTAAGGCAGCATGCGGCGGAGTAGCCTACAGTTGTTTTGATCAGACATTTATTTCTCCCTTAAAATAGCAACGTTTCTGATGCTGTAGAAATCAGATCAAGGTATGTGAGCTCATCCTTCCACACCGTGACTGTCAGATCCACACCAACTAAAACACGGTACTTTTGTGAACACAGTACCTACACAGACTTATGAACTTCAGAAGTACAAACACAGTCACGCACACACCCACAACACCCAACAGGTGGCGCCATGTGGATGGTTCATTGCAGTGTGGATGGAAGTCCCCATTTTGTTGATTTAACCTACATACAGGCTATTTCAGACACAACCTTTCCACAGATACACGCCTTGGGATATGGTGTGGTGGAGGGTGTGTGTGTGGCTGGTCTCCTCAATGACGTCCAAGAGATTTTCACTGTCAGTTTCACATCCTCCCATAGATCTGAGTGTCCTGCTGGCCTGGGTTTGGTGCATACAGTATGTGATAAACCTCTCACCATCCTCTCGCACATGGTAAAATAAATTAAGTAAATGTAATCCACATATTGTAATGTCTCTTTGGAGCCAGTTATTCATAATTAACTTACATTTATTTAGATTTCTATCAAAGTTGAGATTTTCAAAGTTTTCTAAATTCAAAGAAATCAAGTTAAAATATAGCTACAAGCAGCAATGTGGTGGCCAAGCAGGTCAGATGACCCAGAAGAAACTTTCGACATCTACTGACTGCGGTGTACTTGGCTTCCTTTGCAGTGGCTTACAGTCTCGCTAAACAGAATCAGAGACATGACAAGCTTGTCAGTTTTGGCTGGATTCGAACCTCTGACGTTGACGTTTCCAGGACACCAATTTATCCTAGTGATGGTGCCAAATTTTTGCTGATTGCAGCGCCACCTAGAGGTGAAATGGCATGACCTATTTTGGACCGCTTTAGAACAATGTCCCTAGTCCCTATACGAAATTTGGTGTCAATGCAGTAAAGAGGTGCTGAGATATGACCTCACTTCTTTTATGGTGGCTTGGTTGACGACTTTGTTTGCCTGTTCCAGTCAAAAGGTTTAGAAAATCTAAAAAACATGTGACGTCTTTTGTGTGGCTTGGTCTGAAGATGATCTGTGCCAAATTTGGTGAAGATTGGACAAACCTTATAGGAGAGGTAGCAAAAAACGTTATATTCAAAATGGCGGCCACATCAATTCAGCCACATAAATTTGATGTGGCTGTAACTAACAAACGGTTGCAAAAATCAAAGCTCCAGGGGATGATTTTTGTGAGGCTTGGTCTGAAGATCATCTGTGGCAAAGATTCGACAAGAATTGTAGGAGTAGCGAAAAAAAACTTTTCCTTTACATTCAAAATGGCGGAGAATCTATAGAACTGGGTATGTTGTTGGTTGAACTCGTTTTGATCCACGGAATCCTACGATACCTCGTTTTGGACAATGGGGCATATGGTTCAAAAGTAACATGTGTAAACACACCTTCAACTTTGACCCATTGGTGGTGCTAGATGGTTGGAATGGGAGACATGAAACTTGGTGAAATTGATGAGGGGACTGGTCCCAAAGAGTGTGCCAAATTTCACAACTTCTGACAATGTGGTTCTAGGGGCTGCCATAGACTCCCATGGCAGAAGAAGATGTGTAATAATAAAAATAATAAGAATAAGTAGAAACCCTCTGGTGGCTTCGCCACTTCGCAGCTTGGCCACCAACTGAGGGTACAATTTCTGGGGAAATTGTAGGGTGTGCTTGCGTTGGTTGCAGAGGGGTCTGTTAATTAACTAATTTGATACTGATTTGAACTGATGTTTCTGTATATTTTATATAAAAATACTTATTATTTATGAAGATTGCATAGATTTTAAAGCATACATTTGTTGCTGTTCATTTACAATTCAAAATACTAAAAGTGAAGTGTAGAATGAAACGGTTGTTTTCTCATTTTCCCTGCAAGATGGAATAAGTGATAAGCTATAGCAGCCTCAGTTGGAAAGTTGGATCAAATGAAGATATCGGCCAATCCGGTGTTGTGCCATCAGATGCACGGCTTCCATGAGGCACCCCCTCGTGGGAGCGCGTGCGAACCACTCGGAATCAAAAAATTAAGGATTTCGTCTTGATATCGCAACCAAACGGAGGGGAGACAGATGTCTCACATTGTACTTTATTTGTTATAGAATTCAAGAGAAGAATGTCGGTACTGTGTAAATAGAAGATATTATTCTCAACACAAAATTCTTAACTCGTAATTCAAACCGTATAGTAACGAACGCGACCCAACATTCTTGCTCCACAACATCGCATTCTGAGGAAATATACCCCAGCTATTACAAAAGTGTCAGAACTGAGAGCAGTCAAGTGTGATCTCCATTTCTGGATAAACCACTTGCACTCAACGTCGCCGTTAAGACGTCGAGGCAACGTTGTCCACGGGAACAAAAAGTAACATCTTCAGCCGACCAAGGTACGATGTTGTGGCAAAGTTGTCTATGGGACAAACTGGCAACATTCCCTTTATAACGTTGCTACAACATCACCATGACGTTGCCAGAAGGTAACGTCGTGGTTGGTAACGTCGTGGTTTACCAACTGAGCACTTACTGGCAACGTTGCCTCAACGTCATGTGTTGCATAGTGAGCTTGTTGGCTACGATGTTTGCCTGATGTTCACCTAAGGCAGCATGCGGCGGAGTAGCCTACAGTTGTTTTGATCAGACATTTATTTCTCCCTTAAAATAGCAACGTTTCTGATGCTGTAGAAATCAGATCAAGGTATGTGAGCTCATCCTTCCACACCGTGACTGTCAGATCCACACCAACTAAAACACGGTACTTTTGTGAACACAGTACCTACACAGACTTATGAACTTCAGAAGTACAAACACAATCCGGTGTTTGTACTTCCAATCCGGTGTTGTGCCATCAGATGCACGGCTTCCATGAGGCACCCCCTCGTGGGAGCGCGTGCGAACCACTCGGAATCAAAAAATTAAGGATTTCGTCTTGATATCGCAACCAAACGGAGGGGAGACAGATGTCTCACATTGTACTTTATTTGTTATAGAATTCAAGAGAAGAATGTCATTATTAGAAGATATTATATAGAAGATATTATTCTCACATTGTACTTTATTTGTTATAGAATTCAAGAGAAGAATGTCATTATTAGAAGATATTATATAGAAGATATTATTCTCAACACAAAATTCTTAACTCGTAATTCAAACCGTATAGTAACGAACGCGACCCAACATTCTTGCTCCACAACATCGCATTCTGAGGAAATATACCCCAGCTATGATTACCAAAGGAAATGTATTTTGTTTAGCAGGTAAAAAATCAAGGGTTAAGGGTGTGGAAGTAGGCCAGACTTTATTTATACACTTTATACACAATTTTGAAAAAGTTATTAAGATTAGTTCAGTCAAGACAATCACGCATTAGATTTGAGCATTTATTGTTACATGACATGGACATGTAGATTTACTTTGGCGGAGTGGATGATCTAAGGGAAGCACTCCCTGCCTCCTCGATGCAACACATACATACATGACATATGAGGCAGGGAGCAATAGAGATATAATCCCCCTGTTGGATAGATACACAGACAGCATGGGGGAGAAGGGGACGGTGGAGGGTGGCAGCAGCACTGATCATACAACGACCGGGGTGAGTGTGTGCATATCCGCGCGTCTTTTAAAGACGCCTTATCAGACGTGGCCCAATGGATATGCGCTGCTACATGGGTGTGGTAGTGGGAGGAGTAAGGAAGGTGGAGTAAGACACCTTACGTCCCCGATCACTGAATGACGCGCGCTGCCCGATTGCCCTGCCAGAACTAGCTGCGCTTATTTCAGTCAAGACAATCACGCATTAGATTTGAGCATTTATTGTTACATGACATGGACATGTAGATTTACTTTGGCGGAGTGGATGATCTAAGGGAAGCACTCCCTGCCTCCTCGATGCAACACATACATACATGACATATGAGGCAGGGAGCAATAGAGATATAATCCCCCAAACACACGCCACCACTCCGCCATGCAGACTATGTGTAGACTGCCGCTGCTCCTGAGCCACAGGAGGACCCCCTGAAATCCCACTACGTACGTACTAGTGGCAAAGTAGTAGTTTTCTGGATGCGGGGGTCATGCTAACATTAACGATGACTAAGACTATGTGTGCATATCCATCGTGTTACATACCATCTGATGTGTGGTTTACCGAGCCGTCCCACGCGCACATCCCGTCCAGACCCGGTGCTGGACGGAAGGTGAACCTGCGACAAGCCAAATACAACGACCATCTCCCCGGTACCCTTCTCATCCGACATCGGGCAGATAGCTACCTCCAGAGAGCTGCCCCTCTGCGCCCGTCAGCGAACCCATCAGGATGTACACAAAGGCAGCATGTACGCCGGAACACGAAGATATGCTTATCTAGTGAGAATGACTAGTGTCAGCAGAGCACCTGCTGTTCCCTGGCCGGTATCTTGACTCGGACGCTGGATTCTGATCGATTGCTACAGAATCAGAGCACGTCTGCGGATCACCAGTGCTGAGCCAAGATCTACAGGGACATTCTACAATGCTTGTGATCCGGTAACCTCTCATCCATACAGGGCAGAGTTACAGCTGTCTCTAGAGACCCATTCCTCTAGCGCCCGTCGGCAACCCCAAAGATGTACGCGAGGCGCATGTTGTACCATCAGTGTTCCTATGTGAGAATGAATAACAAATGTGTCGGCAGAGCACCCGCCGTTCCCTGGAGTCCAGGGCATCTCTAGAGATATCTCGATTCAGACGCTATGGATTCTGATTGATAGCTACCAGATCAGAGCACGTCTGCGGATCACCACGCCTAAACCGAGATCTAAAGAGATATTCTACTGTTATGGGTTAACAAGCCGACCCAGTCACCATCTGTAATGCAGGCTCGTGTATTGACACACTGCGATTAGTCCTTTGACCACATGGCCGCAGCTCGTTCACGTCAAGCTCATAGATCTCTGGACACCTACGATGTCCAGGGCATTGGGGCGTACATGGCGCTCGTAAGCCGAGGACGACCAGTTCCCATCATTCCAGCGTGGCTAGGCACTTGAAGATGCCCAGGTGGCCGCCCCAATCCGGAAGCTTTGCGATGTATACCAATCCTGGGACAGCCCACAGCGAATCGTTGAGCGAACCAGGATTTCGTCATGGCCTTGCCGGCATCGGTGACAACAGGGACTCGGAAGGCGGGACTCGGAAGGCGTCACCCCGGGCGACACGGCGTGACATCGGAGAGTGGACAAAACGCAGTTAGATCGAGAAATCACAATAGAGGCACCTTGCAAAGTATCAGGTTGGAATGTTCAGGACACTAAACGTTCACTGCACAATAGTGGTGAATTCCCCACACCATGAAACATTAAAAGGTTGTGAAAACACTGACTCGAGTGTTATCGCGGTATAGGGCCCTAGTACCCTTGATCAGTCGGACACCAGTAATTTGAAGAGCATAGCCCTATGACAAGCAATGTCACGGAAGGCTCACATAAGTGGCCCTCGACCAACATAACCCTCAGTGGCCTATGTGCAAGATGGGTAGATGATAGTAGACGTAATCTTGATCCGAATTCTGCTCTCTTGGCCCGTTCAGCAGCTTGCTGAGGGCTCCAAACACCTTAATTGAACACCCCGATACCAGTGTGTAACACGTCTGCGCTGTGCACTCATTGCCCCTGTTTAGACCACAAAGTTGCATCCTTCATCCATCAGTGTGGATTGAAAAACGTCCTCATGTATTCGCCGGCAGACAACATAGGCCTACATGTGCACCGCGCACTCACCCCGGCCTAAGGTCTAGCACCGTCCGAGAAATGGCGGCATGCTTGCCTATCGGAACTCCTGAAATGAACAAGACAGTGCGCCACACCGTCTCTATAGCCTGAAAGAATGCGGTGCGCAATGAGATTCCCACACTCTGGTCTGCAAGTGAGCAGTCTGACTAGATTGATATGCACAGACCTCCTTATGATGTGGACCTTGCTTCGATATTATAACAGTAAACTTTTTCCTACGCAATAACAAGCATCACGATGGAATGCAATTCGTGTAAAGCCGTGAGATACGTCTCAAGAGCCAGGAAGTAAGCCCGTGGCCACAAGGCCTTGTCCGGAGAGCTCGATAACCCCCAACCTAAAGAGGCGGAGGACGACTCCATGGAATCGTGATAAAATACCCGAAGCCGCGCCAAAGGCCGCACAGCCCACCCAGAACGTATATCCGACCGCACCAGTCGTGTACACCATCATGAAAACTAGCACGGGTTGAGAAGTCCAACAGACGGGACACGAACTCTGGGGCACGATGCATGCATAGAAGCGGGGCCCGAGCGGCCACCACGACGCAGAGGACACGCTCCGAGGGTAACGACGCACGCATGAAACGCTATCAGGAAATGCCGAGACACCTAGAGGCAGCGCGGATGGAGATCACGGAACATCTTGACAATCGTCCAGCAGGTGCACGATGCAGACTGGTGCTCATTACCAGGATCCAACATGGAGCCACCGACAGCGTGTCAATGTGTGCGGGCCGCTGCGGCGGCCGATACCACCGAGAGTAGGCTACAGCTGCCGCCCACCGACGCCAATTAGGTGCCACTGAGAGGCATGCAGCAGAATGCGCGGACCACCGGTCGTTGACCTGCAGGCAGCCTGAGAAATCGCTGTCTACTTGAGATGTGAATGCCAGAGTTAAATCCAGTCCCTCAGAACAGACGACAGGAGGGACCGTTGCAATCGTTTGGTTTCTCGTAACTGATAACCTATACTCGCGGTGAATCTAAATATTGGCACTCGGAATAAAGCGTCTGCTAAATGACCATTGTACCGCAGTCACATTAACACTGATGATGTCAGTCATCCCAACCTGCAGAGACCCATTTCCGGGTGGCGGCTTCTCCCACCGGGAACTTCCGGGAGACGTGGAATGTCTGTATCAGAGTATATTGAGTAGCCTACTATTGGATTCAGACACCTAAAATGATGGTTTGACTACAGTTTGTAAATTTAAATGTACAGTATATATATGTTTTACCTCCCAAAAAATCCCAGACCTTATACAATGTATTTATGTATTATTTTCGGCACTACCATTAGTAACGTACGGCACTTTTGGCACTTGTTTTCCACAATGTATGCTTCATGTTTTTTGGCTGCTTGCAATGTTTGGGACTACCTCGCTGTTATGATCAGTGACCTATGCTCTTTTGTAAAGCTCTCTCTTGGAAGTCGCTTTGGATAAAAGCGTCTGCTAAATGCATAAACGTAAATGTAATGTAGTAACACCAAATCAACACTTGGTCCAAGGGTTCTTCCCAACTACCTCAGAAAGGTGGGGTTAATCTCATTCAG
This sequence comes from Hypomesus transpacificus, assembly GCF_021917145.1. Classification (NCBI taxonomy): domain Eukaryota; kingdom Metazoa; phylum Chordata; class Actinopteri; order Osmeriformes; family Osmeridae; genus Hypomesus; species Hypomesus transpacificus. The sequence continues at coordinate 1,603,675 of NC_061061.1, read as the reverse complement.
TTTTAATATCAAATACAATTCAATATAGTAGTGCATTTGTACACGCGGTGAATCTAAATATTGGCTTCTCCTGCCCGGAACTCCCGGGAGACGTGGAATGTCTGTCTTGACAGTTTCAAAGCATGTATGCAGATAGACGTACTTTCATGCGATGGTGCAACAGTACCCATCGACCCACTAGACTATAGCCACAGCGTAGGGGCACTCTGACGGCCCATCACACGTCAAATACACCCGCAACGATTTGCATAGCCACACTCCGCACATTAGATGCGTGAGTCCAATTATCCCCACGCTCCCACATCATGAGTACGGTGGGGCCCACAGCTTGCTAGCTTGTTCCTTCCGGCAAGTACCTAGCATGACACTCGTAGCTAGCAACGCTAGACGCTGGTGTTTACCGTTACGGTACCCTCTTGCCAGAAGGCCTACATGTTTTGCCACACCAGCGTAGTGCATAGAACTAGATAACCGGACGTTCATTTTGTCCGAAGTCACACATCCGAGATGGTAGTCTACGCTGTAGGCCCACACACGACGACAGACAGATACTGTGACGCTACTCAACTGGTTAACCGATAATATAGGGATACCATATTTCACCTTAGTATGTATTTGACGTTTGAAGTAATTTGGCTGCCTTAACATCTGCCCGGAGACAGCAGACGAATTTAGCGTCTCTGGCTAACTGCTCAATTACACTTTCTATTGATCAGTGCGCACCCCTGAAATAAAGAAAATTACAATGAACAATATTGGCAAGCTGTTATGTAAGCACCGGCTAATACATTCCCGAAATCCGAGTATTCCGTTGCACAGCGTATACTACTGAATGCCATGGCAATCAAGCAATACAATCGATTTAAAGAGCCGCAGATACACAACCCTCTCATTCGGGTACGCCATTCCTGATTACCTGGTACCACGTCATTCCTCCCCTGAAGTCAATGCGAAGTCGAAGGCCACGGGAGCGCCTCCGAAGCAGTACCGGGGATCGGCGGATCCACCGCTGTCGTCGACCACTCCTCCAGCGCGACGACCCGAGCACTCGTTTCCGCCAGAGACCTCGACGTCCAGAGGGGCCAACAGCACCGGGTCTTCCTCCCTGGACCAGAGCATTCTCAGCGGGCACCGTTCGGGAAGAGAAGGAAGGAGAAAGGAGCGGCCTTGCAGCACTCCACGAACGTGCAGTTCATCATGATTACACTAAAGGAAAGAGACACGACCAAGACATTGTAGAGTCCAGGATGCGTTGAACCGCCAATCCTGGTAGCAGGCGATCTTTGAGCCGACGCGAGTTACGCCGGGCCCGGCTACCTGCATCGTCGCAACCGCCGTCGGGGTGGTTCTCAGAGGCTGCGAATCCAGGCGAATGCCCGAAACCTCCCGCAAACACCCCCAACAACAACAGGCCACCCCCGGTTCGCAAGAGCCGGACACAGCAACACAGGCGAAAGCATCAACCGACAATGCAGGAACACAAACACATTGGCAGCAGCACTGATCATACAACGACCGGGGTGAGTGTGTGCATATCCGCGCGTCTTTTAAAGACGCCTTATCGGACGTGGCCCAATGGATATGCGCTGCTACATGGGTGTGGTAGTGGGAGGAGTAAGGAATGTGGAGTAAGACACCTTACGTCCACGATCACTGACTGACGCGCGCTGCCCGATTGCCCTGCCAGAACTAGCTGCGCTTATCAAGGATTTCATGCTATTTTCAGAGATGAGCAATCATTAAAAAAAACTTGATAGGGTAAAGGGTGTGGAAGTAGGCCACAGATTATTAGAATAATCTTGTGTATATCTGAGATTTTTCTGTACACTTTTGAAAAGGTTATTAAGATTAATATAACTTAAGGCCGATTTGAGGTGGGCCCATTCAATTCAATTTCTATGGGCAGGCCTGTTCCCACTCCAAAGGATTCCTCAATACATAGACAACGTCGGTGTCAAAATGTTCGTCTTGTTAGCGAATGCGTTGCTTGTATTGGGATTTACATTCTGTTACACAGTTTAGGAGCTTAAAAGTTTTTGTGGCAAAAAGTGCCTTATGTGGCAGAAGGGACCTCAGTACTAGCCCAACATCACAACATCAGCACACGTTTGCAACAAGGTATAGATACGTGCATAGTAAGACTGTTGCACAGCAAGTATTGTATCATGCCGTGGTGTACTAGCAGCATCATACATTTAAGCAATTTAAGACTTGCATGCACAGTAAATAATGTCACATTAAATAATGTATTTAAACTCAAGCTTGTGTGGTGCATTGCTGTTTTCAATGCCACAGCCTAAACTTTACGTCAAAAGAAACGTTTTTCATTTCCGGCGCATTCAGACTATCCCCTCAGTGAAGTTTGGCTAGCAATGGCTGTAGGAGCCACATTTATGGTTTTTGTATTTTGAATGATTTATAGATTTTTCCCCTTTTTGTGGAATTGTGACTGTGCGCCCTCTATAGGTGGTGACAGTGCCACCCTTGAAAGGGCTGCCAGATGCGCATGATGAGGAGAAGGCAGGTGCAAATAACGTCAATGACCTCAGTGCTGAGGCCGTGAACCACGCTGTCTCCGTTTGGAAAAAAGACAGGCAGTGAGCTCCTCAGACAGGCAGTGAGCTCCCCAGACAGGCAGTGTCTCAGACTGCAGGAGGAACCCCATGTTGGAGGGGGGAGGTCTAATGGGGGAGGAGGGGGTTGTAATGGGGGAGGAGGGGTTTAATGGGGGAGGGGGGGTTTAATGGGGGAGAGGGGCTTCTTAGTAGACCCCTTATCCAGATTCTCCTGGACGATGTTGAGGCGTGTCAAACTGGGTAGTGGAGAATGATACAAGGTTAAATACCGGACCAAAGTATTTGTAGTTTATTAATAAGTAATGATGCAATCACAAGAATACACAAAGAATGCATCACTCCAGGATGTTCTTAGTCTAGAGCAGTAAAACCAGTCAATGATGTCATACAGCTTCACAGAGGAAAGAGTTACAGAGTAGATGATAACGAAGGCCTTTGTGAGAAAGTGGTCTTGACAGAGATCAGAGAGAGTTCTGCCCAGTCCAAGTTCTGTCTCCCTGTCCTCGGGAGACAGGTCTCGTACCCCCCAGTGGGGAGGTCTGTGATAGGTGATTGGTCAGAAGACCATAGGGTGGGAATGTGGTTGTCCAATTAAATGTTCAGGGCATTCGTGGTGGCACATGGTGGGTAGTCCAAGGATCTTGTGATGTTCAGAGAGGGAGGGGGTGGAGAAGACCCACAGGTCTGATGCAATCAAGGGGGGGGGGGGGTCTTCAGGGTAGGGAGTAGATCATCCGAAGGTGGGGTCCTCCAGGGTAGGGAGTAGATCATTCCAAGGTCCGGTTGATGTGCAGGGTGGTGGGAGCTGTGTCTCCAGGAGAGGGGGGGGGGGGGCATCCAGTGAGAAGGGGGGGGTTGTATGTCCAAATGGTTGTCAGACCGGCTGTTCAGACCGGTCAGACCGGCTGGTCTGACTTGTCCTGAAGCAGAAAAGTTACAGTCCCAGCATCACCTTATCTCCCAAGTTGACACTCTTCCCATGAACTGAGTGGCCTATTGTGCTCACTGCGGTCTCTGAGCGTCACAAACTTGCCTCCCAAGATAGTTTGCCTGACATCGGCATTCCTGCCCACACACCAAAGTCACATGCTAGCAAAATCTTACTACACTGATACATTTCAGCACAACCTTACTTAGACAGAAACATCCTGTTGCCTGATCCCATCTGTTGTTTAATAAATCAATTGATCAAAATTGGATATATGTTTTAGTATAAAGCATTACACATATTATATACTTGAGGTAGTGATTGGTACAGCAGCATTGATTAGCAGTATAGTTATCATTCCTTCACGATAACCACCCTGGATGTTATGGTTGCAGCCAGGCAGACTAGTCCACAGTGTTCTGGCCTGATCTGGCCGCTCTACAGCCCACGCTGGGGAGCTCCCAGTACACCTGCACTATTAACTGGCTCATTTGGGGGTATTGTGTTTTTTGCAAAGTTTGGTTCAGGAACGTAAAGGATATTTAAAATGATGGGAATAGGGAATAAAATCGATGTTTCACCAGTTACTGTCCTTTTCGATTTCAGAATGATTACCTGAAGCCTGAACAGGCTGGTCTGTATCTTTATCAGACTGTCACATCACAGCAGCGACTGTCACATCACAGCTTCCTGTTTAAGAAACGCTTCATAAAGCCAACCAGTTGGATATCATTATGAAAAGACAGAGGTGTGAGACAGAAGTCATAAAACATGCTTGTTTCCACTATAAACACAAGCCCCGCCCCTCAATGTCAGATGCAAGTCGAAGATCAAGCATTTCAAATTAAAGAGAAGAAATGCTTTCTCGCAGATTAAAAGGTTTCCTGGGGTCAGGAGCACATAAACTACACTCTTAACTGTACTGGACCAAAGCAAGCATGGAGGCTAATGCGAACCAGACTGGCAGACCAAACACTGTACCAGCCTCCTCCTCCCAGCCTCAAAGCCTCCCCCTTCCAGCCTCCTCACAGCCTCAAAGCCTCACAGCCTCCTCCTCCCAGCGTCACAGTTAGGGTTGTTTTTGGCGGCCTGTTTTAATTTTTGTTTTAGTCTAGTCTTTGTGTCAAGCTGTCATTGAGTTTTTATTAGTTTTAGTCACGTGCATACTCTTTTTAGTGTAGTCAAGTTTCAGTCGACTAAAAGGCTGAGCATTTTAGTCTTATTTTAGTCAGACTTATTCATAACAATTTTCGTCTAGAAAACAGCTGACAATTTAGTCTACTTTAAGTCAATGAAAATTTTATTTCAGTCTCTTTTTAATCAAAACAGACCATTCATTTAAATGTGTGTATTAGTCTCGTTTTCGCTCATTTAATCCGTTCGACCTTACATCCGTTTCCATAATCAGGTGGCTGAGCGGTTAGGGAATTTGGCTAGTAATCAGAACGTTGCCGGTTCGATTCCCCGCCGGTCAAAAATTACGTTGTGTCCTTGGGCAATGCACTTTACCCTTCTTGCCTCGGGAGAATGTCCCTGTACTTACTGTAAGTCGCTCTGGATAAGAGCGTCTGCTAAATGACTAAATGTAAATGTGTGGAGGGCCATATCTATCTTGCTTCCAACTTTTGTTTTCACAACCAGTCATTTGGAGCAGATAAACATCTAAAAACATGCCGGGCTACTGTAGACCCCGGGACCAGAATCAATGACCAGGGGGGTATTCAAAAAATCTGGTTATGCAGCATAACCTAACCCACTAACTAACTAACCGCTAACCCACCAGCTGATTCACAATGTTGCAGCAACCTACTGGTGAGTGTTGCTACAACGCTGGGTGTCAGCTAGGGAGTTTACAAACTAGGGCATGTCCCCTAACCTGCTTTCTGGAAAAAAACCCTGGATTGAGAGGCTGATACCTCCACACACACCCAAACCCTCCACACACACCCCACACCTCCACACACACCCCACATCTCCACACACACCCCACACCTCCACACACACCCCACACCTCCACACACACCCCACACCTACACACACACCCCACATACACCCCACACCTACACACCCCCCCCACACCTCCACACACACCCCACACCTCCACACACACCCCACATCTCCACACACACCCCACACCTACACACACACCCCACATACACCCCACACCCCACACACACCCCACACCTCCACACACACCCCACATCTCCACACACACCCCACACCTACACACACACCCCACATACACCCCACACCCCACACACACCCCACACCTCCACACACACCCCACACACACCCCACACCTCCACACACACCCCACACACACCCCACACCTCCACACACACCCCACACCTCCAAACACACCCCACACCTCCAAAAACACCCCACACCTCCACACAGACCCCACACCCCCACACACACACCCCACACCTCCTCACACACACCCCACACCTCCACAAACACCTCCACACACACCCCACACCTACACACACACAACACCTCAACACCCCACCATTCTACAGATATAATACACATTTATTTTACATATGTATTCCAATACCAATAGGGAGTCAGGTGGCTGAGCGGTTAGGGAATCGGGCTAGTAATCTGAAGGTTGCCAGTTTGATTCCCGGCCATGCCAAATGAAGTTGTGTCCTTGGACAAGGCACTTCACCCTACTTGCCTCGGGGGGAATGTCCCTATACTTACTACAAGACGTTCTGGATAAGAGCTGACTAAATGTAATGTAAATGTATTCCGTGTAGGGTGTGTAGATTAGAGTTATACTGTATACGTGTGTGAGTGTAGCTATGCTGCGCACATGGCAACAAGGAACAATACTACTAACGTTGTTGGTGGTTGGAAGGAAAACACAGCACACTCTTCCCTCCCCCTCTCCCTGTGGTGGGACAGAGCCACAACACACGAGTGCTTGAGGGAAGAACTGTTTGTTTTGAGCGTTTTAATTTTAGCGTTTTTGTTTTAAGCGTTCTGGGCGTGCAAGGAGGTAACCCTGAGTGGGTGTGAGGGACGGTCCCTAATCTGGGATGATTCATCCCTGGTGTCTGACAGGCACTCAGTCATTTACCCTCATTTTCACATTCCCCTCTATCCCTGCCTCCTTCCCTCTCCTACCTCCTTCTCTCTCCTACTTCCCCCCTCTACCCTCCTTACCCTCCAGTCCGTTATCCTCCCCCTAGTGGTGACCCCAGTGGTGACCCCTAGTGGTGACCCCAGTGGTGACCCCAGTGGTGACCCCAGTGGTGACCCCAGTGGTGACCCCTAGTGGTGACCCCAGTGGTGACCCTTAGTGGTGACCCCTAGTGGTGACCCCAGTGGTGACCCCAGTGGTGACCCCAGTGGTGACCCCTAGTGGTGACCCCAGTGGTGACCCCAGTGGTGACCCCTAGTGGTGACCCCAGTGGTGACCCCTAGTGGTGACCCCAGTGGTGACCCCAGTGGTGACCCCAGTGGTGACCCCTAGTGGTGACCCCTAGTGGTGACCCCAGTGGTGACCCCTAGTGGTGACCCCAGTGGTGACCCCAGTGGTGACCCCGCCACAAGCAGCAAGCCGGGGAATAACACCATAGTTCCACAAAGAAAACCCTGTCTACCATCCCACGCATTCACTTAGTCACTCACAAACACACATTCACACTTTCACACACACCCTCTCACACACACACTCAAACACACACCACATGCATCTGCAGGGCCTCTCTGTATGACGTCAACCTTGTGGTTAGAAAGGAAAACCTTTGCAGGCTTCAGCAGCTAAAACATGGAACCAACACAGCCCCAACACAGGACCAACATAGCCTCAACAAAGCCCCTACACAGGACCAACACAGCTTCAACACAGCCTCAACACAGCCTCAACACAGCCCCAACACTGCCTCAACACAGCCCCAACACAGGACCAACACAGCCCCAACACAGGACCAACACAGGACCAACACAGCCCCAACACAGGACCAACACAGCCCCATCACAAGACCAACACAGCCCCATCACAGGACCAACACAGCCTCAACACAGCTTCAACACAGCCTCAACACAGCCCCAACACAGGACAAAATGTTCTGGTCTACATCCCTCTTTCTGTCTGAGTGTGTGAGCCTCTCTCACTCTGCTCTACATCCCTCTGTCTGTCTGAGTTTGTGACTCCCTCCCTCTTAAGTCTGTTGCCGTGAGTCATTTACAGGTACTCCCCAGGACTGTCAGAGCAACACTGTATTCTGATAACCTACTGTTGAATGGGTGAAGTCTGGCAGAGCAGGAGTCACACTCACACACCCCCTCCCCCAGACGCACCCCCTCCCCCAGACGCACCCCCTCCCCCAGACGCACCCCCTCCCCCAGACACACCCCCTCCCCTAGACGCACCCCCTCCCCCAGACGCACACCCTCCCCCAGACACACCCCCTCCCCCAGACGCACCCCCTCCCCCAGACACAACCCCCTCCCCCACACACACCCCCTCCCCCAGACACAGACACACACCCTCCCCTAGACGCACCCCCTCCCCCAGACGCACCCCCTCCCCCAGACGCACCCCCTCCCCCAGATGCACCCCCTCCCCCAGACACACCCCTTCCCCCAGACACACCCCCTCCCCTAGACGCACCCCCTCCCCCAGACACAGACACACCCCCTCCCCCAGACACACCCCTTCCCCCAGACACACCCCCTCCCCTAGACGCACCCCCTCCCCCAGACACAGACACACCCCCTCCCCCAGACACAGACACACCCCCTCCCCCAGACACACACCCTCCCCCAGACACACACCCTCCCCTAGACGCACCCCCTCCCCCAGACACACCCCCTCCCCTAGACGCACCCCCTCCCCTAGGCGCACCCCCTCCCCCAGACACACCCCCTCCCCCAGACACAGACACACCCCCTCCCCTAGACGCACCCCCTCCCCCAGACACACCCCCTCCCCTAGACGCACCCCCTCCCCCAGACGCACCCCCTCCCCCAGAGACAGACACACCTCCTCCCCCAGACACACCCCCTACCCCAGACACAGACACACCCCCTCCCCCAGACACAGACACACACCCTCCCCCAGACACAGACACACACCCTCCCCCAGACACAGACACACCCCCTACCCCAGACACACCCCCTCCCCCAGACACACCCCCCTCCCCTAGACGCACCCCCTCCCCCAGACACACCCCCTCCCCCAGACGCACCCCCTCCCCCAGACACACCCCCTCCCCCAGACACAGACACACACCCTCCCCTAGACGCACCCCCTCCCCCAGACGCACCCCATCCCCCAGACGCACCCCCTCCCCCAGACGCACCCCCTCCCCCAGACACACCCCCTCCCCCAACACAGACACACCCCCTCCCCCAGACACACCCCCTCCCCCAGACACAGACACACCCCCTACCCCAGACGCACCCCATCCCCCAGACGCACCCCCTCCCCCAGACGCACCCCCTCCCCCAGACACACCCCCTCCCCTAGATGCACCCCCTCCCCCAGACGCACCCCCTCCCCCAGACACAGACACACCCCCTCCCCCAGACACACCCCCAGACACAGACACACACCCTCCCCTAAACGCACCCCCTCCCCCAGACACACCCCCTCCCCTAGACGCACCCCCTCCCCCAGACACACCCCCTCCCCCAGACACACCCCCTCCCCCAGACACAGACACACCCCCTCCCCTAGACGCACCCCCTCCCCCAGACACACCCCCTCCCCTAGACGGACCCCCTCCCCCAGACGCACCCCCTCCCCCAGAGACAGACACACCCCCTCCCCCAGACACACACCCTCCCCCAGACACACCCCCTCGCCCAGACACACCCCCTCCCCCAGACACACACCCTCCCCTAGACGCACCCTCTCCCCCAGACGCACCCCCTCCCCCAGACGCACCCCCTCCCCCAGACGCACCCCCTCCCCCAGACACACCCCCTCCCCTAGACGCACCCCCTCCCCCAGACGCACCCCCTCCCCCAGACACAGACACACCCCCTCCCCCAGACACAGACACACACCCTCCCCTAGACGCACCCCCTCCCCCAGACACACCCCCTCCCCCAGACGCACCCCCTCCCCCAGACACACCCCCTCCCCTAGACGCACCCCCTCCCCCAGACGCACCCCCTCCCCCAGACACAGACACACCCCCTCCCCCAGACACAGACACACACCCTCCCCTAGACACACCCCCTCCCCCAGACACACCCCCTCCCCAAGACACAGACACACACCCTCCCCTAGACGCACCCCCTCCCCCAGACGCACCCCATCCCCCAGACGCACCCCCTCCCCCAGACGCACCCCCTCCCCCAGACACACCCCCTCCCCCAACACAGACACACCCCCTCCCCCAGACACACCCCCTCCCCCAGACACAGACACACCCCCTACCCCAGACGCACTCCCTTCCCCAGACACACCCCCTCCCCCAGACACAGACCCTTCCCTAGACGCACCCCTTCCCCCAGACGCACCCCATCCCCCAGACGCACCCCCTCCCCCAGACGCACCCCCTCCCCCAGACACACCCCCTCCCCCAGACACACCCCCTCCCCTAGATGCACCCCCTCCCCCAGACGCACCCCCTCCCCCAGACGCACCCCCTCCCCCAGACACAGACACACCCCCTCCCCCAGACACACCCCCAGACACAGACACACACCCTCCCCTAAACGCACCCCCTCCCCCAGACACACCCCCTCCCCTAGACGCACCCCCTCCCCCAGACACACCCCCTCCCCCAGACACACCCCCTCCCCCAGACACAGACACACCCCCTCCCCTAGACGCACCCCCTCCCCCAGACACACCCCCTCCCCTAGACGGACCCCCTCCCCCAGACGCACCCCCTCCCCCAGAGACAGACACACCCCCTCCCCCAGACACACCCCCTCCCCCAGACGCACCCCCTCCCCCACACACAGACACACCCCCTCCCCCAGACACACCCCCTCCCCCAGACACAAACACACACCCTCCCCCAGACACACCCCCTCCCCCAGACACACACCCTCCCCCAGACACACACCCTCCCCTAGACGCACCCCCTCCCCCAGACGCACCCCCTCCCCCAGACGCACCCCCTCCCCCAGACGCACCCCCTCCCCCAGACACAGACACACCCCCTCCCCCAGACACAGACACACACCCTCCCCTAGACGCACCCCCTCCCCCAGACACACCCCCTCCCCCAGACGCACCCCCTCCCCCAGACACACCCCCTCCCCTAGACGCACCCCCTCCCCCAGACGCACCCCCTCCCCCAGACACAGACACACCCCCTCCCCCAGACACAGACACACACCCTCCCCTAGACGCACCCCCTCCCCCAGACACACCCCCTCCCCTAGACGCACCCCCTCCCCTAGACGCACCCCCTCCCCCAGACACACCCCCAGACACAGACACCCCCCTCCCCCAGACACACCCCCAGACACACCCCCTCCCCCAGACACACCCCTCCCCCAGACACACCCCCTCCCCCAGACACATCCCCTTCCCCAGACACACCACCTCCCCCAGACACACCCAGACACACCACCTCCTCCAGACACACCCCCTCCCCCAGACACACCCCCTGCCCCAGACACACCCCCTCCTAGAGGACTGTGGTGGGCGAGTCCCCAGTGATGACTACAGCCCTCAAAGTGAAATCATCCGTCTGGTCATCCTCCTCCTGCACGACCTGCTGTGTGTGACTGTGATACCCTGGGAAACACAGGGTATATATATATGTGAAGTGTGTATGTGTGGTGTGTGTGTGGTGTGTGTGTGTGGTGTGTGTGTGTGGTGTGTGTGTGTGGTGTGTGTGTGGTGTGTGTGTGGTGTGTGTTTGTGCGTGGTGTGTGTGTCACAGACGACAGATGAAATCATGTGTGTGTTTCTGTGATGACGTGCTCTATACCAGGAAGCACAGTTCTGACTGAAGATTCTTCTATCTACACACACACACGGACACACACACTTGCACACACACATTCTATCACTCTAATTTCATTTGGAAGTGGAGAAGTGCAACGTCCATAATCATCTTTTACATATGAAACACATTAAAAGGCTTTTCAGTTCTTTGAGATGAAATGGGTGAGGCAATTGCACCCTGTAAAGAATGTATTACATAGAGGTCAGGCTTTTACTATTGAGACTATAAATAAAATCAAATATAAAATACAATTATCTGGTAAAACAATCATCCGCCTGGTAAACAACCCTCTGGCACGACGGCCATCTTGAAAGTCTGTAACAAAACGACCAGACCATCTGAAACATGCGTGTGTGGTGTGTGTGTGGTGTGTGTGTGCGGTGTGTGTGTGTGGTGTGTGTGTGTGGTGTGTGCGTGTGGTGTGTGTGTGTCAGGACTGGACAGCATCACCGTGGTAACCTTAACCAACAACATCTTTTACTGCGGGCATCAGTCAAACCTCACGTGATTGGCTGAGGGGATTTGTGGAATGAAATGTGACCCTGTGCTATTGGTCAGGAGAGGTAGGAGGGTGGAGCTAACTGGGGACATTGACTTGTTCATTTGTTTGTTCATAGATTTTCCTCTGCAGAAAAAGGTGTTGACTTTCTGGAGATTTTGCTTCAACTTTATAAAATCATTCACAGAACTCTATTAAGGATGAATCAGACCTGAATATTTTCTCTCTCTAACAATAACATCTCAGCACAGCTCCAGTACTCAGAGAGAGTACACACTCTCAGAGTGTACACACCCTCAGAGAGTACACACCCTCAGAGAGTACACACCTTCAGAGTGTACACACCCTCAGAGAGTACACACCCTCAGGGAAGCAAGGCCAACTCTGTCTTCGAATAGTTTATTGACTGCCAAACTAACGTACAAGGGAAAAGGGGCTGGGCACGATCAAAACAAAGAAAGCAAAACAATAGTTTCTATCCCTACCTTGTCACAGCACTCACCCTAACTAGCACCGTAGTTCTGGCACTCTACCCAAAAATACAGGGGTTGGTCGGCCCAGATCTTACCTAGTGTATATAGACAAGATCATCCTGCCTGTGGTGTAAGCCCCGGGGCCTCTTGCCTAAAGCATTTGGCTTTCCCCTTTCCCCCTGGGAACAAAAGCAAAAGGTGTTAACTCAAACGATGGCGAACAGCAATGAACAATGTTCAACACAGCAGCACACAGACCAACACAGACCAACACAGACAGCAGTCAGCCAAGCTCCCTCGCTGGTCAACCACTTGGGCTTAAATTAGGCTCATCACAGCTGCAGCCACTGACGAGTGGGGGACGGAGCGGAGTCCTGATCAGGGACTTCGACCAATCAGCCACTGCAACTGACGCCATCCTGCCCAGGATGACAAACCTGAAGGAAAAGAGACCCCCCACACACACACAAACCACAAACAAACAGACACAGTACCACTGGGGACGTAACAGAGTACACACCCTCAGAGAGTACACACCCTCAGAGTGTACACACCCTCAGAGTACACACCCTCAGAGTACACACCCTCAGAGAGTACACACCCTCAGAGTGTACACACCCTCAGAGAGTACACACCCTCAGAGTACACACCCTCAGAGAGTACACACCCTCAGAGTGTACACACCCTTAGAGTACACACCCTCAGAGTGTACACACCCTCAGAGAGTACACACTGTCAGAGCTTCCTGGGCAAACGACAGTCACACAGACGGGGTGTGAGGAGACACATGAATGGACAAGCAGGTTCCTTAAAGGGGGGCTGGGGGGAGGGGGGACTGGGGGAGAGGGGTGGCAGCCTTGGGTGGCGGTCAGGACATGGGGATAAGGAAGGACGGCTCGGCAGGAGGAAAGGAGGAGGAGTAGGGGGAAGATTAGGGCTGGAGAGGAGAAAGTGAGGAGGGCTGGAGAGGAGGAGGTGAGGAGGAGGGCTGGAAAGGAAGAGGAGGAGGTGAGAAGAATTAGGGCTGGAGAGGAGAGCTCGAGAGGCCTTCTATGGGCTCTGGGAGGACAGAGCTGTACTGTCTCAGGGTAGTAAGGAACTTATAATAATATATATGTTGGAAGAAGGCCCAGTGTTAAAGATGAAGCTTCCTCCAGGCTGCAGACTGAACTTCAGAGGGCTTTTCCTGTCCCTGTCTGAGGTAGAGAACTCTGAAAAGCCTCAATTGAATCACTGTAATAGACCATAGTGGATATGGGAAACAAAAAGATACATGAAATTAAATTTCCTCCACCGATATGGTTTCAAAGTTTCACTTTCAAACGAGAAGGAGTCATTTTTTGACAAGACGAAGAGGGAAAATAGCTGTGGTATTTTATGACTTGATCACGCTTTAAAAAAAGTAATAGGGTGAAATCTTTATGTGATCCCTCTTTAAAATAAGCAAGGGAAGCGAGGGGCATGTTGGGATTGGAGGGCTCTGTGTTTGTCCTGTGTTTGGGCCCCAGTGTCTGGGTTTGGACGGTTTCTGTGACTGGGAGGATCTGGACCAGCCCGGGTCAGCACCGGAACCTTCTAAAATACTAACAGAGTTCCTGTCACCCTAAACGTTCCAGATGCCCCGCCCCCTAAACATGGCCCCCCAGGGGTTCAGAGTCAGCATGGCCTCCTCTCCCCGCCCTCACCCTCCTCCCTGCTAACTCCTCCCTCCTGACTCCTCCCTCCTAACTCCTCTCTCCTGACTCCTCCCTCCAGACTCCTCTCTCCTCCCTCCAGACTCCTCCCCCCAGACTCCTCCCTCCAGACTCTTCTCTCCTTCCTCCAGACTCCTCCCTCCAGACTCCTATCTCCTCCTTCCAGACTCCTCTCACCTCCCTCCAGACTCCTCCCTCCAGACTCCTCTCTCCTCCCTCCAGACTCCTCTCTCTTCTCTCCAGACTCCTCTCTCCTCCCTCCAGACTCCTCTCTCCTCCCTCCAGACTCCTCCCTCCAGACTCCTCTCTAATCCCTCCAGACTCCTCCCCCCAGACTCCTCCCTCCAGACTCTTCTCTCCTTCCTCCAGACTCCTCCCTCCAGACTCCTATCTCCTCCTTCCAGACTCCTCTCACCTCCCTCCAGACTCCTCCCTCCAGACTCCTCTCTCCTCCCTCCAGACTCCTCTCTCTTCTCTCCAGACTCCTCTCTCCTCCCTCCAGACTCCTCTCTCCTCCCTCCAGACTCCTCCCTCCAGACTCCTCTCTCCTCCCTCCAGACTCCTCCCCCCAGACTCCTCCCTCCAGACTCTTCTCTCCTTCCTCCCTCCACCCTCCAGACTCCTCCCTCCAGACTCCTCCCTTCACACTCCTCCCTCCAGACTCCTCCCTCCTCCTACAGACTCCTCTCTCCTCCATCCAGACTCCTCGCTCCTCCCTCCACAAACTAAATAGGGAGAAACACGTATTTAAAGGCACAGCATCATTATGACATGGCAGGTGGGGAAAGTTTTGTCACTGCTTATTGATAGAAGAGAGCGGCTGATCAATTGCCTACTGAACCCAGATGACAGCCCTACATGAGAAGAGGGAAAGGAGAGAGCGTTAGTGGAGGGAGTGAATAATAACTACTTACTAACCGAGTGTGAGGTCATGCAAGGAAATGTCAAACAGAGGCAAAGCCGAACCTCGATCGAACGGCAAAGCCGAACCTCGACCGAACGGTCGAGGTTACCAAGTTGTTTATTATATGGCATTTTTAGCTATTTTCATTTTGTGAATGAAAATAAAGGGTAGGCTAATTGTAGCTAGCTCTCAAGTCTTCTCACAGTGTTTCAGGTGTTGCGCTTGTACTGTCGTTGCCATATAATATTCAAACATATCGTGTGAGCCTGAGTGCAGGGTTCGGTCTTGCCTGACAGAACTTGCGCTAAGCTTCATTGGTTGCATTTGGGATGTCGAGAGTGGAGGGTTCGATCCTAGGTGTGGGCGAACGACGGCAGAGTAGACGGGAGAGGGACCATGTGCAGAGCTGACCACACCTCAGGGCTGACCACACCTCAGGGCTGACCACACCTCAGAGCTGACCACACCTCAGGGCTGACCACACCTCAGAGCTGACCACACCTCAGGGCTGACCACACCTCAAAGCTGACCACACCTCAGAGCTGACCACACCTCAGGGCTGACCACACCTCAGGGCTGACCACACCTCAGAGCTGACCACACCTCAGGGCTGACCACACCTCAAAGCTGACCACACCTCAGGTCTGACCACACCTCAGGTCTGACCACACCTCAGGGCTGACCACACCTCAGGGCTGACCACACCTCAGAGCTGACCACACCTCAGGGCTGACCACACCTCAGGGCTGACCACACCTCAGAGCTGACCACACCTCAGGGCTGACCACACCTCAAAGCTGACCACACCTCAGAGCTGACCACACCTCAGGGCTGACCACACCTCAGAGCTGACCACACCTCAGGGCTGACCACACCTCAGAGCTGACCACGCCTCAGGGCTGACCACACCTCAGAGCTGACCACACCTCAGGGCTGACCACACCTCAGAGCTGACCACACCTAAGACCTGACCAAGCCTCACTACACTAATGCTCACTACACTAATGCTCTTTTCTACCATTTAGAAAACTATTTTAAAAAAAGCTAATTGTACCAGTTTGTAAAAATTGCATTAGGAAACCCTCCAAGGGTAAAACCACAGTCTGTAATTAGTATTTTGTTGTCAGTCCTTGTTGCCAAACAGTAATGTTCGTCTATGTGGTTGAAGCTTGAGCTAGGTTTTTAAAGGTCTCATTACGATAGTGTTAACGATTATAAAATGCCCTCTTTTAGCAACAGGAAAATACTAATTGAATTAGAAGGGTTCTGATGAGCTAAGCTAAAACAACATCTTAATGATGTCCTGTTGAGATAAAGCCCTCGAGATGGAGAGCTGGGCTGGTGGGGGGGGGGGGGTTGTTCAGGGGTGGGTAGTGTTGCAAGGGATGGGGGGGAGGGGGGAGAGATATTTTTTGGGTGACGTAAATCTATGTTTTTAGAGATGGGGGGGTACAGTAAGGACGTTCACATCTTCCTACTAAACTATGGAGGAGGAAGAGGAGGAGGGAAAAGAGGGGCTGGAGGTGAAAGGTCAGGGTTAGGACATTTTGTTATATTGTCAAAGAGATAAAACATGTTTATAAAATGCAATGTGAGAACCTCTGTGACCCTTGACCCCTACCTCCTGCTGACTTCCTGTTCAGCAAAGCACATTATGAAGAGAATGTCTCTTTCTGCTGTAAAGAGCACATTTGTTGAGTAGCATTCTGTGAGATCATCACAACCTGTTTCCTGGTTGGGATTTCTACAGTGATCTGGTGAAAGATCCAATGACTCACGAAAACATGAGACATCATACTAAAGTACAGGAGGTCAGCATCCTAACCTGATTATGGGCTGGCTCCTATGACAATGGTCTGGATCCATAAAGCATCACCAGCACCCAATGGAGAGGTGAGTTGGGGGTGTGTGGCCAGATGGTATATCTGGAGAGTGTCAGTGCCTCAGATCCCCCCGGCCCCCCTCCCCCACTCCAGTCCCCCCTTCCGTCCCAGCCCATCCCCCAGCCCCCACTCCAGCCCCCCCTTGCCTCCCAGACCATCTCCCAGCCACTCCCCCCCCCCAGTCCCCCCTTCCCTCCCAGACCATCCCCCAGTCCCCCCTTCCCTCCCAGACCATCCCCCAGCCACTCCCCCCCCCAGTCCCCCCTTCCCTCCCAGCCCATCCCCCAGCCACTCCCCTCCCAGCCCCCTCTTCCCTCCCAGACCATCCCCCAGCCACTCCCCCCCAGCCACTCCCCTCCCAGCCCCCTCTTCCCTCCCAGACCATCCCCCAGCCACTCCCCCCCAGCCACTCCCCTCCCAGCCCCCTCTTCCCTCCCAGACCATCCCCCAGCCACTCCCCCCCAGCCACTCCCCCCCCAGCCCCCACTCCCCTCCCAGCCCATCCCCCAGCCACTCCCCTCCCAGCCCCCCCTTCCCTCCCAGACCATCCCCCAGCCCCTCCCTTCCCAGCCCCCCCTTCCCTCCCAGACCATCCCCCAGCCCCTCCCTTCCCAGCCCCCCCTTCCCTCCCAGACCATCCCCCAGCCCCTCCCTTCCCAGCCCCCCCTTCCCTCCCAGACCATCCCCCAGCCACTCCCCCCCCCACATCCACATGGAAAGCTGCTCAGTGGAAACTGGCAGGAAAAGCCAGAGTCCATGGCCACAAGCGTTCCAGATTTACATTCCTTCCCCCTGACACATGCGCTCTTAGCTGACAGGAGAGCCAGCTCAAGCCTTTCCTGAGGAGGGGAGGAGGGGGAAAGGAGGAGGAGGGGGGGAGGAGGAGGGGAAGAGGAGGGGGGAGATGGGAGGAGGAGGAGGGAAGGACAGGAGAAGAGAGAGTTGAGAGAGTGAATGACAAATTAATGATGAGTCACTCTGGAGGATCTACAGTATTATGGTCATCTATTCCCTGCCTGAGAAACTATACATGAGAGGGATTAAAGTAGCAGTGCTGAGGGGATCCCAGAGTATGGTGAAGGACAGCTGTCATGGGCAGAAATCTTCAGAGCCAAACACGCTTCCCCTTCCTCCTCCCCTGCCTCCACCCCTGCCTCCCCCCTTCCACCTCCCCTGCCTCCCCCCGTCTCCTCCTGAAGGGAGACAGGAGGTGAAGGAGAGGAGGTGAAGAGGCAGGGAAAGGAGGTGAAGAGGGAGGGAGAGGAGGTGAAGAGGGAGAGAGGAGGTGAAGAGTGAGAGAGGAGGTGAAGAGGGAGGGAGAGGTGAAGAGTGAGGGAGAGAGGTCAGACGGAGAGAGAGGAGGTGAAGAGGGAGAGAGGTGAAGAGGGAGGGAGAGGTCAAGAGTGAGGGAGAGAGGTCAGACGGAGAGAGAGGAGGTGAAGAGGGAGAGAGTAGGTGAAGAGGGAGAGAGGAGGTGAAGAGGGAGAGGAGTAGAGGGAAAGAGAGGAGGTGAAAAGGGAAGGAGGTGAGAGGGAGAGAAAGGAGGTGAAGAGGGAGGGAGAGGAGGTGAAGAGCAAGAGAAAGGAGGTGAAGAGGGAGGGAGAGGAGGTGATAAGGGAGGGAGGTGAGTGTTTTATGTGTAAATTACTTTGTCTTTGCATCGTACCAGCTGAGTAACAGAATGCAACCCTCTGTGATCTGACATAGATAGGTCGCTGTGACGTAGATAGGTCGGGTTTTTGCCCCGCCTATACAAAACCTGAGCTGAAAACGGGAGAGAAACTGTTTTAACGGTCTAACTCCACATTTCAGTGCAACAAAGTTTTTGTGCTTTGCACATGCTTTCAGAAACAAATTTCACACGTATATAATGTACTGAGAAGCAAATCATGGAATTTGCTTTACAGCATCTTTAAGAGGGAGAGAGAGGAGGTGAAGAGAGGGAGGGGAGGTGAAAGGGAGAGAGAGGTGAAAGGGAGAGAGAAGTGAGAGGGAGAGAGAGGAGGTTTAGAGGGAGAGAGAGGTGAGAGGGAGAGAGAGGTTTAGAGGGAGGGAGAGGAGGTGAAGAGGGAGGATCAGCTATCAGGACCAGAAACACCACTAGACCAGCATGGGCTGTTTGATTTGGCTCTACTTCCATCCCCCCTCCCTTTCTCTTCCCCCTCCTTCTATCTCTTTTGCTCTTTTTCTCTGTTCTTCTCTCTACTTTCATCTCTTTTCCTCCCCTACATCTCAATCCCTCCCTCCATCTTGACAAGCCAAATCCCCAAGCACACCACTCTCTTGCACGTCCTTCTCCCCCCAGTCCTCCAAACCACAGAATGATCTCAGCATTGTTGCCTAATCAGAGTTCACCTGATACTCACGTTTCCTTCCCCTCAAGACAGGAGAGGAGGGGGGGGGGGGGGAGATTGGGGGGTGGGAGAAGGAGGAGAAAATGAGAGAATGGGGTGAGGGAGAGATTGGGGGGTGGGGGAGAGGGAAGGGAGAAAACGGACAAGTAAACTTTGAGAGAGGGAGGGAGAGAGGGAGAGAGGACCAAGGGAGAGAGGTCTGACAAATAAACTTTAAACATGATTTGTTGGGTGATTAGCTTTCTTGCATGGCTGCATGCTGCATTTTGCTCCGCGTCTGAAAGTTTGAAGGGCCTGGGCCTGGGAGACGCTATGTGTGTGTGTGTGTGTGTGTGAGGACCTGTGGAAGGCTGTGTGTGTGTGTGTGTGTGTGAGGACCTGTGGAAGGCTGTGTGTGTGTGTGTGTGTGAGGACCTGTGGAAGGCTGTGTGTGTGTGTGTGTGTGTGTGTGTGAGGACCTGTGGAAGGCTGTGTGTGTGTGTGTGTGAGGACCTGTGGAAGGCTGTGTGTGTGTGTGTGTGTGTGAGGACCTGTGGAAGGCTGTGTGTGTGTGTGTGTGTGAGGACCTGTGGAAGGCTGTGTGTGTGTGTGTGTGTGTGAGGACCTGTGGAAGGCTGTGTGTGTGTGTGTGTGTGTGTGAGGACCTGTGGAAGGCTGTGTGTGTGTGTGTGTGTGTGAGGACCTGTGGAAGGCTGTGTGTGTGTGTGTGTGTGAGGACCTGGGGAAGGCTGTGTGTGTGTGTGTGTGTGTGAGGACCTGTGGAAGGCTGTGTGTGTGTGTGTGTGAGGACCTGGGGAAGGCTGTGTGTGTGTGTGTGTGTGTGAGGACCTGTGGAAGGCTGTGTGTGTGTGTGTGTGTGTGTGAGGACCTGTGGAAGGCTGTGTGTGTGTGTGTGTGTGTGAGGACCTGTGGAAGGCTGTGTGTGTGTGTGTGTGTGAGGACCTGTGGAAGGCTGTGTGTGTGTGTGTGTGTGTGTGAGGACCTGGGGAAGGCTGTGTGTGTGTGTGTGTGTGTGAGGACCTGTGGAAGGCTGTGTGTGTGTGTGTGTGTGTGAGGACCTGTGGAAGGCTGTGTGTGTGTGTGTGTGTGTGAGGACCTGTGGAAGGCTGTGTGTGTGTGTGTGTGTGAGGACCTGGGGAAGGCTGTGTGTGTGTGTGTGTGTGAGGACCTGTGGAAGGCTGTGTGTGTGTGTGTGTGTGTGTGAGGACCTGGGGAAGGCTGTGTGTGTGTGTGAGGACCTGGGGAAGGCTGTGTGTGTGTGTGTGTGTGTGTGTGTGTGTGTGTGTGAGGACCTGGGGAAGGCTGTGTGTGTGTGTGTGTGTGTGTGAGGACCTGTGGAAGGCTGTGTGTGTGTGTGTGTGTGTGTGAGGACCTGGGGAAGGCTGTGTGTGTGTGTGTGTGTGTGAGGACCTGGGGAAGGCTGTGTGTGTGAGGACCTGGGGAAGGCTGTGTGTGTGTGTGTGAGGACCTGGGGAAGGCTGTGTGTGTGTGTGTGTGTGAGGACCTGGGGAAGGCTGTGTGTGTGTGTGTGTGTGTGTGAGGACCTGGGGAAGGCTGTGTGTGTGTGTGTGTGTGTGAGGACCTGGGGAAGGCTGTGTGTGTGTGTGTGTGTGTGTGTGAGGACCTGTGGAAGGCTGTGTGTGTGTGTGTGAGGACCTGGGGAAGGCTGTGTGTGTGTGTGTGAGGACCTGGGGAAGGCTGTGTGTGTGTGTGTGAGGACCTGAATATCCAGGAGATCTCTGAGGACTCGAGGAGAAATACACACTGAAGCCAAGTGCTTCCTAAATGCTGTGTTGAATACAGAATGTTACATAACTTTCAAACCCCGGCTGAAATAAATGGCCTTTCTGGTGCTGTAAAAGCTGCTGCCACACTGCCAGAGTGTTCTGGAAGGTTCTGTGCTGGAAGGAGAGCAGCCATGCATGTACAGTTGAAAACTTTGGTAAGCATTTTTAGGGGAGTGGGCGTTCAGTGTTCCATTTCCCTCCTCCCACTCTCATTCAAACATCTATTTGTATGGCTGTGATTGGCTGATCCACCCCTTCATTCTTAGTGCACCTGCTCCCCACCCCTCACATGTATAACACATTTCCTGCAGAAATGATAATGTTGTATGAAAAGAGAGGGGGGGGGGGATGGAGAGAGGGGGGATGGAGAGAGGGGCGCTGTCCCCACATCAGCCTATGAGGTTGGGCCACACATTTCCTGCTTTCTCTGGAGACCAGAGGGGGAGGAGTCAGAACCTGACCAATCGCAAGTGTAATAGGGAGTGCCAACCCTCACAGGGCAGGGTTTGGAAGGGGGGGGGGCGCTCTCTGCAGTCACATGGGGCATCTCCTAGGCAACCGCACAACAGCAGCATGAGTAAGCACATCACATCATGACCCACGGATCTGACACAACTCAGGTTTATTGACGGTTTATCAGCACAAGCAGTTCCAGTCTGGGAGGGATGTGTGGTGTGTTTGGAAAGGGAGGCCTGTTTCCTGGGCTAGTGGGCAGTCGGTGGAGGCAGAGTCAGTCCAGGGGCAGCTTGGAGAGGACCCAGGAGCGCAGCAGCTCCATCTCAGCAGGGGCCAGCTGGTGGTGGAGGCCGGGAAAAGAGTGAAAGGAAGAGGGGAGGCCAGCCCCCTGCAGCAGCCTGGCAGTGTCCTTCCCCCAGCGGGGCAGGACCAGCTGGTCAGCTGAGCCGTGGCACTGGAACAGCTCTGGTACACACCTGCCCACCCCAGCACGCTCCTGCACAGCCTGCAACACAGCACACACTCAGACACCCTCACTTGGTCTCACCTGCATCACCTGGTCTCACCTGCATCACCTGGTCTCACCTACATCACCTGGTCTCACCCACATCACCTGGTATCATTTGGTCTCACCTACATCACCTGGTCTCACCTACATCACCTGGTCTCACCTGGTCTCACCTGGTCTCACCTGCATCACCTGGTCTCACCTACATCACCTGGTCTCACCTACATCACCTGGTCTCACCTACATCACTTGGTATCATTTGGTCTCACCTGGTCTCACCTACATCACTTGGTCTCACCTACATCACTTGGTCGCACCTACATCACTTGGTCTCAACTGCATCACCTGGGGCCTCATGTATAAACGTTGCGTACGCTTGCGTAACATTTTGCGTACGCTAGTTTTCACGCACACGGTGTGATGTATAAAGATTTACTTGACGTGAGAATGTGCGGACCTTCACGGAAACCTTTGAGCAGACGTGAGAATCTGAAGACTGTCCGCAAAGTCTTGTCTGGCTCTATAATGTGGCAAATTCTAACTGAAAAGTTCCGACACTCAAACAATAAAGTTTCCACTACAGTTACTGTCATACGTCTTTGACGTTGACTACTCAAAAAGCATAACAATTTAAGTTTGATCATTAATGTGGATGATCACATCAAAATGCCAAAACCCAAAACAGGAAATGCTATATAGGCTACTGTTTAATCTTTTTAATGAGGGTGTCAAACAAACGACAAAATCACTCAGGAAATGCATGTCACGCTAACCCTATAGTTGCCATGCTGTTACCATGCGCAATCTGCATATTCATTTATGGGAGGAGGCAAGGCGGGGTCAGTGGCTCGTTCAATCTGAAAGGTGCGTAGGACCTGGCGTACGACCGGTTTCATACATGTGAATATTTCTGTGCGTAGGTACTTTTCACGTTTTGGCCGTACGCCATCTTCTGGTATGAAAGATACGCAATCCTTTATACATGAGGCCCCTGGTCTCACCTACTCTTACCTGCATCCCCTGGTACACTGCATCACATCCAGCTCTACCCCGGTACACAGTATCACATCCAGCTCTCACCTGGTACACAGTATCACATCCAGCTCTCACCTGGTACACATTATCACATCCAGCTCTCACCTGGTACACAGCATCACATCCAGCTCTACCCCGGTACACAGTATCACATCCAGCTCTCACCTGGTACACAGCATCACATCCAGCTCTACCCCGGTACACAGTATCACATCCAGCTCTCACCTGGTACACAGCATCACATCCAGCTCTACCCCGGTACACAGTATCACATCCAGCTCTCACCTGGTACACAGTATCACATCCAGCTCTCACCTGGTACACAGTATCACATCCAGCTCTCACCTGGTACACAGTATCACATCCAGCTCTCACCTAGTATACAGTATCACATCCAGCTCTCCCCTGGTACACAGTATCACATCCAGTTCTCCCCTGGTACACAGTATCACATCCAGTTCTCCCCTGGTACACAGTATCACATCCAGCTCTCACCTGGTACACAGTATCACATCCAGCTCTCACCTGGTACACAGTATCACATCCAGCTCTCACCTGGTACACAGTATCACATCCAGCTCTCACCTGGTACACAGCATCACATCCAGCTCTCCCCTTGTACACTGCATCACATCCAGCTCTCACCTGGTACACAGTATCACATCCAGCTCTCACCTGGTACACAGTATCACATCCAGCTCTCACCTGGTATACAGTATCACATCCAGCTCTCCCCTGGTACACAGTATCGCATCCAGTTCTCCCCTGGTACACAGTATCACATCCAGTTCTCCCCTGGTACACAGTATCACATCCAGCTCTCACCTGGTACACAGTATCACATCCAGCTCTCACCTGGTACACAGTATCACATCCAGCTCTCACCTGGTATACAGTATCACATCCAGCTCTCCCCTGGTACACAGTATTGCATCCAGTTCTCCCCTGGTACACAGTATCACATCCAGTTCTCCCCTGGTACACAGTATCACATCCAGCTCTCACCTGGTACACAGTATCACATCCAGCTCTCACCTGGTACACAGTATCACATCCAGCTCTCACCTGGTACACAGCATCACATCCAGCTCTCCCCTGGTACACTGCATCACATCCAGCTCTCACCTGGTACACAGCATCACATCCAGCTCTCCCCTGGTACACTGCATCACATCCAGCTCTCACCTGGTACACTGCATCACATCCAGCTCTCACCTGGTACACAGTATCACATCCAGCTCTCACCTGGTATACAACAGAGTCCTTGTTGAGGAAGCTGGAGAGTGCGAAGACGCCCGCTACGTCGGGGTGGTGGCGACAGGCCAGGTGGAGGGCCATGGCCCCGCCCATGGAGAACCCCCCTGAGGGCACAGGACAGCTCAGCTGACAGGAGCTCTCCCTGTCTGGTGGAGCTCAGGGGTGGAGCAACTGACAGCAGATCAAGAGGTCATGGGTTCAAAACCCCAACACAGTCGCAGCTTTGGATGATAAAAGTCTGGTAAAGCACGCTTGGTTGTGTACATTAATCAATGTAGAAATCAGGATTTCATTCAATGTTTTACCATCCAGGGTGAAATAATAGTGTTAATTCACATTTGATCTATTAAGCAAATCTAGAATGTTGAAGGAATTCGACAGCATATACGTATCTGTATGTTAGGTGAATGATGGTGTAGCGCAGAGTAAATTCATCCATCCCAGGACCAGCAGTCGCTAACACTACCAAAGAACAGTATGGATGTGAGTATGCATTGTAAGTGTGTGTGTGTGTGTCTGTATGCATGTGTGTGTGTGTGTGTATGTATGTGTGTGTGTGATTCCTCCTCTGACTGAATCGCGTCAACACACAGACCCACAGGGCCGCCTCTTGAAAAGCTTTTCCATGGAAAGTTCTGGTGCTTGTCAGTCCGTCAGTCCTGGAAGCAGTCTGGCCACAGAGCTCTGCCTCTCGCCGGCAGGCCAACTGACTCCAATGAGTATTTATAGTTAATGACAAAATGTTATGATTTAGGAAGATAATATTTCAGCAGTCTTCCAGCAGCATGTGTTTTCTGAATCACTTTCTCTGGAGTCGAGTTTGGGGGCTTTCTACCCTTCCACACTCTCACAAAACTCTCCTACCTTCCTTTTTTCCGCAACTATTTCTGTATATTTATATATTTCAGGACCTGTAGGTTAACTCTTTTCCATCCCTCTTCAGAGACATCCACAGCAGACCTCTGGTGACGGCGACCTTGGTAAGCCATCATGTTTTCAGCTCCAGGTCCCAGTGGGTTTGGTTCATTGTTATCTAGATGCGAACTTGATCCCCACAATAGTTGAGTAAAAAAGCTTTATGGAACTTGAGACTCCCTCAGAAGAAGAAGAAAAAACATTCTTATTTGGCAGCACATGAAAGGAAATGGAAACCTACATTCTTCCTTTCATACTCTGACAGGAGGGTCGAGATGACCACAGCGAAGATGAGGTGTGTGTGTGTGTGTGTGAGTGTTGTGAGGGAGGGAGCATGAGAACAGGAAAAGTAACCTTGAAGGGAAAATTAAACATCGGTGAAGACAGAGAGAGGGAGAGAGTGAGGAGGATTAAGGCGAGGGTAGAGAGGAGGATGGTAATGGTAGAGAGAGTAGAGAGAGTGTAGAGAGGAGGATGGTAGTGGGAGAGAGAGTAGAGAGAGAGAGTAGAGAGGAGGATGGTAGTGGGAGAGAGAGTAGAGAGAGAGAGTAGAGAGGATGGTAGTGGGAGAGAGTAGAGGGAGGAGGAGATATTGTAGAGAGAAAGTACAGACAACCCTCTACAATGCGATAAATTACTCGCATATGCGACCAAATTTCACACTGGGCGACAACATTTATTCTTTAATTAGCCAATGGACAGTAAATTGTTCAATTTCACTCGCCTGTGGCTGAGTTAGAGGCAAATAAAATATATATTTCAATGACACACCGTCGCTTGACTGCAAGTTAACATGATTTGCTGCTGCTCAACAACGAAAACGGAGATTGGCAAAGTAACGGAAAGTCACTAGATTTGACGCTCGTTGCTAGATTTTTTGTCGCTAGGGAAGGTAAAATGCTACACTGCCTCTATTGCTTTGTGTCACTAAAAGATCTACTTGATTTTTACAGCACTCATCACGCACAAAGAGATGGATGTTAAAAAGCTACAATTACAGTCTGAGCAGAAAACGCCCAGCCTAATACTTTTTTTGTTATCAAGACAATTTAAAGGTCACATGACATGAAAATGTAACTTTAGGAGGTTATTTAACATGAATATGAGTTCCCCTAGCCTGCCTTTGGTCCAGCAGTGGCTATAAATTTGGATAGGTGTAAACCAAGTCCTGGGTATTCTTCTCCGCCTTTGAGAAAATGAAAGCTCAAACGCTTGGTTTTGAAAATCCCCTACTGTGACGTCACCTCCCCTCTCTGTGCTTTGACAGAAACTGAGCTACGTTTTTATCCTTGAGAGACATCATGGCTTGCAAACGAACGAAGCATTACATGTGCTCAGTTTGGATGTACAAAGGAAAACAAAAGTGTTTTTATAGTTCCTTCATCCGAGCCTCTGAAGACCCAGTGTCTTAATTTTATTTTCTCTGGAAATGCGCCAACACAACTTCCCAAAGTTTGTATGTCTGCGCCAAACATTTCTGCCACAACTGTTTCCTCAACTTAAGCTAATACAAAGCTGCCCTTGCTGAAAGAAAATTCTGGATCAGTACTAACGTTGGTCCAGCTACAAAACCTCGGACAAGTAAGTTAACTAACGCTATATCGTTATGTCGCTTTATGGTTTCCGAGCTTGCTACCCTTAGATTTTGGCTGTAACATTAGCTCTGCAGCTTACAGCTGAGTTACTGTCACTAATGTAAAGGTAGATAGCATGAAGTATGTGTGTGAATACACATGCTCTAACGGCGAGTGTGTACACTTTGTTATTTGGATAACCGTACTGCTGTTGGTGTTATGGCGCGCGAGATATCCGCCTTCCCCATTACTATGACTGCGCACCTCTGCAAACCAGGGTGATCAGATAAGAAACGGCAAATTCGAGGCATCTTACAGCAACAAGGCTACGAGCCATTGCGATACATCCATTGCAAACATTAACACATGTTGCCGCCTCTCTCTCCTGCTCATGAGCATTTAAAGCTACAGACACAGACACAGAAACAGCGCGTCTTGAGGAAAGCTCACTGTGGGACTGCTCGCAGTGGCTGTAATTATGCACCAAGGCTGAATTTCGGGAAAGAGACTTCAGATACAGCATTAGGGGACCACTAAGGCCTATATTAAAGCATCCGAAAACAGCATCTCATGTGACCTTTAAGATTACTGTTCCTTGTTCAGATTATTCTTGCTCTGCTAATCAGCTTTGCCAACTGCGAAAGAACCTTCAGTGCCCAAAAGAGAGTAAAATCAGATGTCTGTAGCAGTCTCACATCCTCACGCCTTTCAGACCTGATCTTCATTTCAACAGAAGGCCCAGAGCTTCAGCAGTAGGCCTATGAACCATTGTCAGCACTATAGAGCAATGTTCCCTCAAGCTGCGTGCCTGCGCGGCCGCGCAGACCAGTTGAAGGACCCGCGCATTCGATTTTTCAGACTGCGCACAAAATAAAATCTGTATTTTTTTAACTATTATTTTATAAAAACAATAAATGTTAAGTTGATCGGCCAAATGCGGCAAACTTCATACATTTCCATGTCACTCTAAACTACACACAAACCTTTAACATAACGACGACCCTGGCCCCCTCTGCTCAAGCTTTGACTGGCAACAAAAATCAGGAACGTTACCTTTACAGGCGCCCAAACAAAGGGGCAGTTTTACATTTAAAAACGAATGGCTTGATGAAATCGTTCAAACGGACACAAGCGATGGCCCAGGTAGACTGGTGAAGCTTTCTGATATATTTAGCTACGAAGAAGCTAGCGGGGTTCTCTGCAAACTTTACTCGGAGTACTGAAGTTTGTGCTCAGTCAGATTTCTATTTGCTCAGTGCGGAAGAAAATCTGAGGGAACATTGCTAGAGAGGTGGCTCAAAGTCAAGTAGCAAGAGAAAAAAATGTGTAAAAGAAATGGTAGATTCAATCCATATGCAACATTAGACATAATGTACTTGCATTGTTCATGCATTTCATTAAAAAGTCTGGCGAGTAAAATAAAAAATGTACGAGCCAATGGCGACTCAAGCTTCATTGTATTCGTAGAGAGTTGGGAGAGGAGGATGGTAGTGGGAGAAATCGTAAAGAGAGTAGAGAGGAGGATGGTGGTGGGAGAGATTGTAGAGAGAGTAGAGGGAGGAGGACGGTGGTGGGAGAGATCGTAGAGAGGAGGATGGTAGTAGGAGAGAGTAGAGAGGAGAGAAAGAGGAGAGGAGGATGGTGGTAGGAGAGAGAGTGGAGAGGGTAAAGAGAGGAGGATGGTAGTAGGAGAGATCGTAGAGAGGAGGATGGTGGTAGGAGAGAGAGTGGAGAGGATAGAGAGAGGTAGAAGGAGAGAGGGTCCATCCTGGGGCAGCTCCATCTCAGCAGGTGATAGTGCCCCCCCCCCCCACTCTCCTGTCACCACCCCAACACTAAGTCACCAGAGTTCACCCTCTCTTCTGTCACCACCCCAACGTTAACCCAACACTAAGTCACCAGAGTTCACCCTCTCTTCTGTCACCACCCCAACACTAACCCAACACTAAGTCACCAGATTTCACCCTCTTTTCTGTCACCGCCCCAACGCTAACCCAACACTACATCACCAGAGTTCACCCTCTCCTGTCACCACCCCAACACTACGTCACAAGAGTTCACCCTCTCTCCTATCACCACCCCAACACTAAGTCACCAGAGTTCACCCTCTCCTGTCACCACCCCAACACTAAATCACCAGAGTTCCCCCTCTCCTGTCACCACCCCAACACTAACCCAACACTAAATCACCAGAGTTCCCCCTCTCCTGTCACCACCCCAACACTAAGTCACCAGAGTTCACCCTCTCCTGTCACCACCCCAACACTAACCCAACACTACATCACCAGAGTTCCCCCTCTCCTGTCACCACCCCAACACTAACCCAACACTACATCACCAGAGTTCACCCTCTCCTGTCACCACCCCAACACTAACCCAACACTACATCACCAGAGTTCCCCCTCTCCTGTCACCACCCCAACACTAACCCAACACTACGCCACCAGAGTTCACCCTCTCTTCTGTCACCACCCCAACACTAACCCAACACTACGTCACCAGAGTTCACCCTCTCCTGTCACCACCCCAACACTAACCCAACACTACATCACCAGAGTTCCCCCTCTCCTGTCACCACCCCAACATTACGTCACCAGAGTTCACCCTCTTCTGTCACCACCCTAACACTAACCCAACACTACGTCACCAGAGTTCACCCTCTCCTGTCACCACCCCAACACTACGTCACCAGAATTCACCCTCTCCTGTCACCACCCCAACACTAACCCAACACTACGTCACCAGAGTTCACCCTCTCCTGTCACCACCCCAACACTAACCCAACACTACGTCACCAGAGTTCACCCTCTCCTGTCACCACCCCAACACTAACCCAACACTACGTCACCAGAGTTCACCCTCTCCTGTCACCACCCCAACACTACGTCACCAGAGTTCACCCTCTCTTCTGTCACCACCCCAACACTAAGCCACCAGAGTTCACCCTCTCTTCTGTCACCACCCCAACACTAACCCAACACTACGTCACCAGAGTTCACCCTCTCCTGTCACCACCCCAACACTAACCCAACACTACATCACCAGAGTTCCCCCTCTCCTGTCACCACCCCAACACTAACCCAACACTACATCACCAGAGTTCACCCTCTCCTGTCACCACCCCAACACTAACCCAACACTACATCACCAGAGTTCCCCCTCTCCTGTCACCACCCCAACATTACGTCACCAGAGTTCACCCTCTTCTGTCACCACCCTAACACTAACCCAACACTACGTCACCAGAGTTCACCCTCTCCTGTCACCACCCCAACACTACGTCACCAGAATTCACCCTCTCCTGTCACCACCCCAACACTAACCCAACACTACGTCACCAGAGTTCACCCTCTCCTGTCACCACCCCAACACTAACCCAACACTACGTCACCAGAGTTCACCCTCTCCTGTCACCACCCCAACACTAACCCAACACTACGTCACCAGAGTTCACCCTCTCCTGTCACCACCCCAACACTACGTCACCAGAGTTCACCCTCTCTTCTGTCACCACCCCAACACTAACCCAACACTACGCCACCAGAGTTCACCCTCTCTTCTGTCACCACCCCAACACTAACCCAACACTACGTCACCAGAGTTCACCCTCTCCTGTCACCACCCCAACACTAACCCAACACTACATCACTAGAGTTCACCCTCTCCTGTCACCACCCCAACACTAACCCAACACTACATCACCAGAGTACACCCTCTCCTATCACCACCCCAACACTAACTCAACACTACATCACCAGAGTTCACCCTCTTCTGTCACCACCTCACCACCCCCAACACTAACCCAACACTAACCCAACACTAAATCACCAGAGCACACCTCTCCTGTCACCACCCCCAGGTCTGAAACTGTGTCCTTCTAGTGAGATCCAGACAGATGTATATCAGAACAATTTTAAATAAATCATTGTGTGTGTGTGTCAGGTAGGTGTATGTGTGTGTGTGTGTGGGGGGGGGGGGGTAGATAATTTTATGTAATAACAAGTGTACACATTTTTGGATCATTTTGAAACTTTTGGAGTTTATGACCTAACCCTAACCCAGGCCACCATGGTCTAGCCAGTGACAGGGAAACACTCCTCTAATATCAACAACTAACTAGAATTAAACAGATATTCCTGAGGGGGGAATGTCCCTGTACTTACTGTAAATCGCCCTGGATAAGAGCGTCTGCTAAATGACTAAATGTTGAAAGAAAGCACAGGGTATTTTCAGAATTGGACAAAACAAAGGGCAGTATAGTAGTACAGTTGCCCCAAATCCAATGTCCACTATAGAATATTTTGTTTTTGTTTTAAAATGATCCATAAATGACAAGAAGTCACCACACCGGATAGCCTACCAATGATCATGCGCTGCCGGGGCACCCCTGCCCGGACCTCGTCCTGGATGACGGCAGACAGGGAGGCGCTCGCAGCTTCCACAGACTCCAGGTGCTCCGGACACTCTGGGGAGATCTGGTGCCGGTCGAACCACACATGAGACAAGGCCCCACGCATGGGTGTGTAGGGTCTGGGGAAGGGGGACAGGGGAGGAGGGGAGGAGGGGGACAGGGGGACGGGGGTAAAGATCAATATTTACATTTTAGGCATTTAGCAGACGCTCTTATCCAGAGTGACTTACATTTACATGTATGCATTTAGCAGACGCTTTTATCTAAAGCGACTTCCAAGAGAGAGCTTTACAAAAGAGCATAGGTCACTGATCATAACAACGAGGTAGTCCCAAACATTGCAAGCAGCCAAAACATGTAACCTTACAGTAAGTACAGGGACATGTGTTAGCTTGTGTAACAGTGAGTGTGAGTTAGCTTGTGTTGCTGTGTGTGTTTGTATAGCTGTGAGTTTGTGTAGCTGCATGTGTTAGTGTGTGTGTGTTAGTGTGTGTGTGTGAGTGTGTGTGTGTTAGTGTGTGTGTGTGTACCTGGCGGGAGCTGTGGGGTAGATGACTTTGATGTGAGGGAAGGTGAAGTCTGGTGTGGACACATCCCTCACCCACGCTCTCAGCCCCAGCCCTGTGTCTCCTAGAAACCAGCCAGCCAAGACACACCATCACAAGTAGGATTACTTACATGGTTCCACTGTCCAGTGTACAGCAGCTTACATGGTTCTACTGTCCAGTGTACAGCAGCTTACATGGTTCTACTGTCCAGTGTACAGCAGCTTGGAGCGTGACAACACACCCTACTCTCTGGCTACCAGCGCTGCCAGTTTAGCGACTTTGTTGCTGGATTTACCTAATTTTCCACGACTTTGCCAATCTTTGTTTCTGTTGTTGAACAGCAGCAAAATAACCTTTCACTTATTTGTAAAATAACATCACGTTTGTCTTTCTTAGTGATTTAGCATTCCCAATGTTTATAGAAGTAGGCTGTTAGATCTGTAATTGTACTGGGTACATCTAAAGATCTAAATGTTGACTAAATAGGCCTGTATGCGATTTTTCGCATTTGAGCCTGGAACAATAAATACATCTAAAGCTGAAACAGTAAATACATCTAAATATGAAACAATAAATATATCTATAAATGAAACAATAAATAAGTGTAATGCTGAAACAATAAATACATCTGACAGTGTTTCCCACACATAGACTAATGTGTGGCGGTGCGCCACAAAATCAACACCGGCCGCCACACATTGCGTTTCGTAAAACATTTTTTTTATCACTATTTAGGTTAAAACACGCAGCGTATTCGTTCAGCTGCATTTCCTTTCGCCTGCTCTCCCTCCGTCTCTCTGTCACTCATGCGTCTTTCTCACATATGCATACAGTCACAACGTCAGCACACGTTAGCAACAATGCATACATATGCCGTTCTAGTAAGACCGACAGCTATATCAGCGAGCCTTCAGCATTAGTGCGTAGCTAAAAGTCGAGGAAAGTTGAGGCTACTTTTCGCTAGGTACCTTACTCACATTTACATTTAGCAGACGCTCTTATCCAGAGCGAATTACAGTACTCGAAGTTTCCCCTTCGTTCTTTTGGCGAGAAGTCTCAAGAGCTAGCTTACCCGGCGTCATGGAGCCGACCAGTTAAATAGTTGTTTAGCACTAGCGTTGCTACATGCATAATGCAGAAATGATATGTTAGTTGTTGTTAATTTGTGAAGGTGTGAATCATTTTGGATTAATATTACATTAAATGTAAAATAATTTTTTACCCCCCCACCCCACCCCTCCCCGCCACAATTAGATTTCTAATCTGTGGGAAACACTGCATCTAAAGCAGGTTAGGCTAACCCTAAGAAGGTAAACATTTGTTTTAAAGAATTTCATGGGAATCCAGACGTTGTCTGGACGGAATTTTTCATTCCTTGAGGGTTTTGAGCTGCCACTGGGCTGGAAATGTCTCTTGGACCTGGCAACCCTGAATAACCACTTCTGGAAAGATTGTTTATGCAACACTGGCATGTCTGTCTCTTTTCACTCACTTCATGTGACTCTTGATGACTATGTTGCTGATGCTTGAAATCAGTTTGGTCAGCTTGTCACATCTGTTGCAAGGTGTTTAAATTGACTGCATCAACGTAAAAAAATATGCTTTAACATCTCATTAGAAACCGCTATCTGGTAAGCTAACCCTAACGGGTGCGCTGTAAACTATGGTTGTCAAACGCTTATGCGCCAGTCTCGTAAACTAGCCTTCTGTTATCCAGAGCTGCTGCCTGTGCCGGGCTTCCTGTCACACAGCTCCCGCCGTGCAATTTCTTCACCCTATTTACACGGGACGGCATCAGCCGCAAACATCTGTATTATTATTTTAAAATGTAAAAACCTGAGCCGTGTAGAAACATTATTGATGCCGAATGTTTTCCAGTTGGAGAGACAGCGCACTTCTGCAACTTGTGCACGGAAGACATGTTTCACTCCTGCTTTACGGCACCGGTGACGCCAGAGACGGATGACAACTAGTATTTGTCATTGGATGAGTCATTTCGCTGACTCCTACAACATGGACGCATCTACAGTTTCGAGCAGTATGCTAAGTCGATGATGACACGATCAATGAATTTACTCTGCCAGTTCAGCTACTCATTTGGTCTCGACTGTGTTGTAACTAATACGTTTGAATGTATACCATCATATTGGGGGTAATTATAATGATTTATATTTTCACCTTACGTGTAAAATACCAAACCATTTTGTTTACACTTTGCTTCAACAAAAAATATCAAACTTTTCCATGTCGGCAGTCAATGACAAATTAAGTTTCAAAGCCATTTGTGATAAAGTAGTGTGTGGTCTGGTTCCCTGCACGTCATCCTCTGTGCTGGGATCTGTTGGAATGTCTGGATCCGCAAATCAATTTAAACACATTCTACAGTCTTATCCTCTATAAACACATTCTACAGTATTATTTTCTGTAAACACAGCCATCTTTTATTCAGATTCTGGTCATTTTCACTTGACTTGCACTTCTAAGACCACACATACTCTGTCCCAGTCTCGAGCCCTGACAGTGTGGCAGACAGGCAGCTCACTGCTGCAGTTGGGTTGGGTTGTTCTGGCCAGCAGATTCCACATCGGACCAACTTTGGTGCCAGGCCCTTCATAGCAGTGAGAAAATATTATCTTCTAATCACACATGGCATATTATGTGGTTTGCAGTTAGAATATTTTTTTTTTTGAAAATAGCATGCTCAACTCAAATAAATGCTAGACCCAAGTCTTGAATACATCAGTCCTCAGTAGAGTTAACAAGTCTCTGACTTTAGTTTTTGTGCTTATGCATATTTATTTTCAGCAGCCAACATGCTGTTGGCATGAGGTGTGGTAGGGTCCAGTATTATTCCTGCAGGGGAGAGGGGCTCTGAAGACATGCTCAGCTGCAGGCTGCTATAACAGGCTGCTCCACCTGTCTGCTCCACCAGGCTGCTCCACCAGTCTGCTCCACCAGGCTGCTCTAACAGGCTGCTCCACCAGGTTGCTGCTCCACCAGGCTGCTGCTCCACTAGGCTGCTCCATCAGGCTGCTGCTCCACTAGGCTGATGCTCCACCAGGCTGCTGCTCCACCAGGATGGTCCACCAGGCTGCTGCTCCACCAGGCTGCTGCTCCACCAGGCTGCTGCTCCACCAGGCTGCTCCACCAGGCTGCTGCTCCACCAGGCTGCTGCTCCACCAGGCTGATGCTCCACCAGGCTGCTGCTCCACCAGGCTGCTGCTCCACCAGGCTGCTCTAACAGGCTGCTCCACCAGGCTGCTGCTCCACCAGGCTGTTGCTCCACCAGGCTGCTCCACCAGGCTGCTGCTCCACCAGGCTGCTCTAACAGGCTGCTCCACCAGGCTGCTCCACTAGGCTGCTGCTCCACCAGGCTGCTGCTCCACCAGGCTGCTCCACCAGGCTGCTGCTCCACCAGGCTGCTCCACCAGGTTGCTGCTCCACCAGGCTGCTCTAACAGGCTGCTCCACCAGGCTGCTGCTCCACCAGGCTGCTCCACCAGGTTGCTGCTCCACCAGGCTGCTCTAACAGGCTGCTCCACCAGGCTGCTCCACCAGGCTGCTCCACCTGTCTGCTCCACCAGGCTGCTCTAACAGGCTGCTCCACCAGTCTGCTCCACCAGGCTGCTCTAACAGGCTGCTCCACCAGTCTGCTCCACCAGGCTGCTCTAACAGGCTGCTCTAACAGGCTGCTTCACCTGTCTGCTCCACCAGGCTGCTCCACCAGGTTGCTGCTCCACCAGGCTGCTGCTCCACCAGGCTGCTGCTCCACCAGGCTGATGCTCCACCAGGCTGCTGCTCCACCAGGTTGCTGCTCCACCAGGCTGCTGCTCCACCAGGCTGCTGCTCCACCAGGCTGCTCTAACAGGCTGCTCCACCAGGCTGCTGCTCCACTAGGCTGCTGCTCCACCAGGCTGCTGCTCCACCAGGCTGATGCTTCACCAGGCTGCTGCTCCACCAGGTTGCTGCTCCACCAGGCTGCTGCTCCACCAGGCTGCTGCTCCACCAGGCTGCTCCACCAGGCTGTTGCTCCACCAGGCTGCTGCTCCACCAGGCTGCTCTAACAGGCTGCTCCACCAGGCTGCTGCTCCACCAGGCTGCTCTAACAGGCTGCTCCACCAGGTTGCTGCTCCACCAGGCAGTTGCTCCACCAGGCTGCTCCACCAGGCTGCTCCACCAGGCTGCTGCTCCACCAGGCTGCTCTAACAGGCTGCTCCACCAGGCTGCTGCTCCACCAGGCTGCTCTAACAGGCTGCTCCACCAGGCTGCTGCTCTACCAGGTTGCTGCTCCACCAGGCTGCTGCTCCACCAGGCTGCTCCACCAGGTTGCTGCTCCACCAGGCTGCTCTAACAGGCTGCTCCACCAGGCTGATGCTCCACCAGGCTGCTCTAACAGGCTGCTCCACCAGGCTGCTCCACCAGTTTGCTGCTCCACCAGGCTGCTGCTCTACCAGGCTGTTGCTCCACCAGGTTGCTGCTCCACCAGGCTGCTGCTCCACCAGGCTGCTCCACCAGGTTGCTGCTCCACCAGGCTGCTCTAACAGGCTGCTCCACCAGGCTGATGCTCCACCAGGCTGCTCTAACAGGCTGCTCCACCAGGCTGCTCCACCAGTTTGCTGCTCCACCAGGCTGCTCTAACAGGCTGCTCCACCAGGCTGCTGCTCCACCAGTCTGCTCCACCAGGTTGCTGCTCCACCAGGCTGCTGCTCCACCAGTCTGCTCCACCAGGCTGCTGCTCCACCAGGCTGCTGCTCCACCAGGCTGCTCTAACAGGCTGCTCCACCAGGCTACTGCTCCACCAGGCTGCTCCACCAGGCTGCTGCTCCACCAGGCTGCTGCTCCACCAGGCTGCTCCACCAGGCTGCTCCACCAGGTTGCTGCTCCACCAGGCTGCTGCTCCACCAGGCTGCTGCTCCACCAGACAAACACACACACACACATAGATACAGTCTCGAAAAATGAGAAATGTTGATACATACTAAAGAAAACAACCATGCACCACCCCACTCCACTAACCCTAAGCCTAATGCTTCTGTTCCTCCTTATGGTTTTATCCTTATGGACCATGTGACCACATTCATTCTTCACCTCAGAACACTCATCCACCCAGCTGTTTTTATTCTGTCGGTCTTTTCATCTTCCTGTGAATGTGTGTGTACAGATTCCCAGACATCCATCAGTGTTGAGGATAGAATCACCACAGTCTGGTTGAATGTAACCATTAAACAGCTCATTCACCCCCCCCCCCCCCCCCCCCACACACACCCCTCCTCCAGTACCCCCTCCTCCCTTACCCCCTACACCCCCTCCACCCCCTGCCTTCACCTACAGTGCTCAAGAGGTGCTGGGGTCTCAGGAATGCTCATGGTGGGTTAGGGCCAAGGAATGTTTTGGCGATGTGATTTTATTATCAGGGTTGACTTTGATGTGGATTGATGTATTCTCTCGATCTCTCTCTCTCTGCTCTCTCACTGGGAAAATGAGAAGCATACATGTCAGTACAAAGGTTACAGTGACGGTGGGGTTTACAAAGACGTTAATGAGATCTCCGTATGTAGCAGGTTTCTGTAGCAGTTCTTTAAGTAGATCTCAGTCGCCCCCCTGCATCATCTTGGCGACCAGAACAGTCACCCCCCTGCATCGTTCTAGCGACCAGAACAGGCCCCCCCTGTCCTATCCCTGCCCCCCCTGTCCTATCCCTGTCCTCCCTCTGCCCCCTCCGTCCTCCCCCTGCCCCCCCCTGCCCCCAACGTCCTCCCCCTGCTCCCCCCCATCTTCCCCCTGCCCCCCCACTGTCTTTCCCCTGCCCCCCCCCCGTCCTCCCCCTGTCTCCCCGTCCTCCCCCTGACCCCTCCTGTTTTCCCCCTGTCCCCCCCCCGTCCTTCCCCTGTCCTCTCCCTGCAGTTGTCACCCCCCGGGTCCAATCCCTCCATTCAGGCTGGGCCAGGGTTGGTCTCCCTCGTTAGCTGCTGGTGGTGGAGGGCAGAGGTCAGACGTGGGCCAGGGAACATGAGCCAGGCAGGGCTGCAGGGGCCAGAGGAGCAGGTCTCCCATTCTGCCAGAACACTGCGCTTCTGTTGCCCCCTGGTCTTCAGACAGGTTTCCATTACACAGGATGAAGAGAGGAGGAAGGGGGAAGGGAGAAAAAGGGAAGATAAGGGAGAGAGCAGGAAAAGAGAGTGGAGAGAGAGAAGGGAGAGAGAGTCAGTAAAAGGAAAGAGAGGCGAGAGAGCAGTGTTTTCTGAGCAGTCACAGTTGCTCCTCTGACAACTCCCAATTGTACTTTTGGAAAGTGAGGAGGGGAGGTATGTAGGCATGTGTAGGGGGTCCAGAAGGGGGAATTAGGCTTGATGCCCCCACCCCACTGTAGATTGGGTGTGAAACTCAAATAAGGACCCCAAAACCTACTAGGTAGGTAAAAGAAGTGTAATAAAGGTGTAATAAAGGTGTAATAACTATGAAATAACCATGTTATAACTGATTAAAAAAAATTACAGAACCAAAACAAATATTCAAAAAGCTGTATATGATTGGTAAACCAGTAAATTACTAATTACACCCTGGTGTATTTACCGAAGTCAGCTGTCTGCAGAGAGTGAAGAAGGCCTCAACCCGGATCAATGAGGGCTGGGTCAGATGTTAGGATTACATTTACATGTATTCATTTAGCAGACGCTTTTGTCCAAAGCGACTTCCAAGAGAGAGCTTTACAAAAGTGCATATGTCAATGATCATAGACAACGAGATAGCCCCAAAAACATTGCGGGGAGCCAAAACATGAAGCATACATTGTGAAAAACAAATAAGTGCCAATGGGAAGAAATATTAGAGCATGTAGTTAAACAAATTACAATTAAACAACATGAACCTCAAAAGTGCAAGAGTGAACCTATAGGAAAACAACAATTATAATATAAATCACAGCAAGTACAAATAGTTAAATCAGTTACAACTAACCACCAAGTGCAACAAGTCCCTCAATAATCTCATTGTGTTCCTGGAGGAAATAAACTAACATCTGAACCAACAAATCTTTCTTAAGTGCTGGTGTTCTGCCGGAACAAGTGCCTCTTTAGCCTTTTCTTGAAGGTGGGGAGACAGTCAGTGTCTCTGATGGAGGTGGGGAGATGATTCCACAATTGGGGGGACAGACAGGAGAAGAGTTTGGGTTGGGAGTGGGCGCTCTTGAGAGGTGGGACCATCAGACGGTTGTCAAAAGAAGGCTAAAGGTGGCGGGTGGGGTGTAAGGCTGGAGGAGCGACTGGATGTAGTCTGGTGCAGTCCCCAGTGGCGCCTTAATGCACGGGCTTACCTGGGCTTAAGCCCAGGGTCTCGACCAATCAGGGGCCTCATAATATGATGATAAACGTCTGTATTCGCGGTGTCATTACTCTGCTCTACAGCGCATCTTGGTGGTGGATGTGGAGGGAGGCCCCCACCCTCCCCCTTATCTAAACAAAATGTAACAAAATGTAACAAAAACTAGAGACGGTACAATTTTGGTGTGCTTGCTTAAGTCGGTTGCAGATTGGTCCATTTAATATGAAACAAGCTGAACCCGCTTTGAGACAAGCTATTCTAACAATGTTGTCACCGGCAGTATTTTTCAGATGGAATCGCGATTTAAACAGTAGCTACCATCTGCTAACTGAAAATATGCCCCAAAAACGCGACTTTTTGGTGTCAGTCAAGAGCCCTGCGTGGAGAAGCTGAATTGTGCTACGAGCAAGCTAGCCTAGCGACTGTTGCTACGAGCAAGCTAGCCTAGCTGCTGTTGCTAGCCAAACTACACTGAGGGGACTGTTTGAATGCGCCGGAAATTAAAAACGTTTCTTTTGACATACATTTTAGGCTGTGGCATTGAAGACAGCGACGCACCACACAAGCTTGAGTTTAAATACATTATTTACTGGGACATTACTTACTGTACATTCAAGTCTTGAATTGCTTAAATGTATAATGGTGTTAGTACACCATGGCACGATACAATACTTGCTGTGCAGCAATGCACGTTGTATCCATGCGTCTTTGCTAACGTGTGCTGACGTTGTGACGTAGGCTTGCACACAAAGTTCCTTTCGTTGACACAAGGCACTTTTTGCCACAAAAAATTAATTTCAGCCTAAACTGTGCAACGGAACGTAATTAAAACCAAGACGCTACCAAGATGCTACCAAGACAAAACTTTTGACATTTGCGATTAGAGGGAGGGGGGCCTCAATTTTTTTTTTTTAAGTCCATAGCCAGGGGCCTCAAGTGCTATGAAGACGCCCCTGGCAGTCCCATTCACTGCTCGGAAGGTCAGTACCAGGATCCTGGGTTAGGCCATCCTCTCCCTCCAGTGTTGTGGTACTCGGTCGGTCTCAAGACCGGCATTTTGAAGGTCTCGGTGTCGTCTTTTGTGTTTTTTTCAATATTTCTGAATTACAGGAAATACAGATAGAAAGACAATGCCAAATTATAAATGCATAATTTTACGTAAGAATTACAGCCAAGTGTTGCTACTTAAAAATACACTAAAATATCAGTTTTTTACAAATAATAAAAACATTTTCACGAAAATGTTCTGTTAAAACACAGAACTTCAATTTAACAAAACTAGCTATTTTAACAGTTATTTTGCTGATATTTACTTTCTTCCCACGGACAAATAACATAATTTTTGGTTTAGACCGGCAAGGAACAACCTGTAATGTGATATTACAGATATTTCTCGTACATTTGGTACTTTTTTACAGTGTACACAGTTACAGATCAAATCTATCTTTTTACCTAGTCAAACCTACTGCTTGTGTGTTTTGAGTAGTCTGGTCTTGACCCAGTCTCACCCTGCCTTCGTCTTGGTCTTGACTTGGTCTCAACCCCCTCAAAGTCTTGGTCTTGTCTCGGTCTCGATACACTCTGGTCTTGGTCATGACTGTCTCGGTTTAGGTGGTCTTGACTACAACATTGCCATTTTATACTCCACTCTCTCCTCCTAACCATAACCTCCCTCTAACCCTAACCTCCCTTTAACTCTAACTTCATTCCTTGGGGACCTGCTGTGGTCCATGCCTTCCCTTCCTCTCACCTCACTTTGAAATCAGAGATGGGAAGAAAATATTAAGCTATTTGTTATTCCTTCCCCCTCCTTTCTTTTCCCTCTCTCACTAACCCCATAATTTGGATTGTCTGGGTATTTCACATGCAATCCTTTATTAACAAGGTAGTGTCTCTGCTTTCCTTTATACTTTTAATGACCTGACACTGGCTGAAATCATTATTTAATACAAGGCAATTTGTCAGCTCTGGGGTAGGGGTGAGCGGAGGTGCGGGGTGGGACGGGAGGAGTGAAGGGAGGGGTGAGGGGTAAGTGGAGAGGGGTAGGGGTGAGGGGTAATTGGAGAGGAAGGAGAAGGTGAGGGACGGCAGGAAATAGGCCTACAGAACACAGGGAGTAGGCCTACAGAACACAGGAACTAGGTCTAAGGTGAAATCTCACAAGTTCAGTCAGGACACTCAAGTATTTAATAATTTACTGCAAAAGAATGAGTCCTCCCCTTCCCTCCCTATCTCCCCCTCAAAGATGGGTAAGAGGTGTAGTCAGTGCTGTGCTGGGACAGACAGGGTCAGGATTCAGGATTTTTCTGTTGCTTGCAGCACCTTATGCTTTGTAACTAAATGAGAGCGTTCCTCTCCAAGTGTTACATTTTTCAAAAATATTTAGAAGCTGGAATTGTTGTTAAGTAAAACACATGTTTCTGTGCATACATATCCCAGGTTATTTAATGATTTCCGTGTAAAAAAATGAAGTAATAATTTGAAACTTGCGAGTTACAAAGCTGCCAAATATTCCACAAGCAAGTAAAGTTCAGTTTGGTCAATCTAGAATAACCCTACTAACTTTATCCTGGCCTGGTTTCTGAGTAGAGCTCATACAGGTGACAGGTGATGG
The DNA here is from genome assembly GCF_021917145.1 of Hypomesus transpacificus. NCBI lineage: Eukaryota > Metazoa > Chordata > Actinopteri > Osmeriformes > Osmeridae > Hypomesus > Hypomesus transpacificus. Next base: position 1,562,009 of record NC_061061.1, on the reverse strand, counting down.
ACAGGTCAGGGCTTTACCATGGTAACATCAGCAGCAGGCCAGGGTGTTACCATGGGTACATCACGACAGGTCAGGGTGTTACCATGGTAAAATCAGCGGCAGGTCAGGGTGTTGCCATGGAAACATCAGTGGCATGTCCGGGTGTCATCATGGTAATGTGTACAGTGTTCCAGGGTGTTACCATGGTAACATCAGCAGCAGACCATGGTGTGAGGTGAGGGTGTTACCATGGTAACGTCAGCATTAGGTCAGAATTTTACCATGGTAATGTCTACAGTGGACCAAGATGTTAACATGCACTGTAAAAAAAAGATATATTGTATTTCTGAATTACAGGAAATACAGATAGAAAGACAATGGCAAATTGTAAATTTATAATTTTACGTAAGAATTACAGCCAAATGTTGTCACTTCAAAATACACTAAAATGTCTGTTTTTTTACAAATAATAATATTTTCACGCAAATGTTCTGTTAAAACACACAACTTCACTTTATCAAAACTAGCTATTTTAACAGTTATTTTGCTGATATTTACTTTCTTCCCATGGACAAATAACTTCATAACATATTTTTTGGTTTAGACATAGGAACCTTGAATTGTGAACTGAGCTAGGGTAGTTGACGTCATGCAATCCCAGCATGCACCGGTCAATATCAAAGACTACAAAAGCCTGCAAAAGCACTTTTGGGGCTATCTCGTTTATGATCATTGAACAATGCACTTTTAGTAAAGCTCTCTCTTGGAAGTCGCTTTTGATAAAAGCGTCTGCTAAATTAATAAATGTAAAGACGCCAGAGTAAGACAAAGGAAAGTTGTTTAGATAGTTGTGTAGCGGCAGCGCTCCTGTTACCCAGAATGCCCCGCGGCAAGCTGAAAAGCTACAAACTTAAAGGTTTAAAGAGGTGATTGACTGGGTTTTTGGGGTATTTCACACTTTTCCTTAAGGTTCCCGAACAGGGTATGTAACATTGGTTGGGCTGAAAATGGCCCAGGTGCTATTCTATGCCGATAGATCTTCTGAAATGTTCCCGGGAAAAAACACTAGCTTTTCTCCTTTTATGGTATGCTCATTAATATTTAGATGAGCTGCGCGCTGATTGGTTGGTTTACAACGAGTGAAGCTGCGGAGTTAAAACGCAACACGGCCAACAGCACTCACTGAAACACCGAAGTTGGAGACTTGAAATAATAACGTGCAAATAAATCTATTGTGTCTACACAACACTGGTTTCAACAGATTGACTAGATATCATTTGAAATTATAATGTTAGTTGTTTCCACTTCTGTTGTCGAAGCAAACTGGATTGACTTAGGTGGGTAAAACATTAGAGCTTAGCAACGAAACTATCGTGATTCAACTCAGCTTTATTTGACAATATAACAGTAAATCGGCATTAATATTAAGTCGTAATTTTTTTTCCACTTAAATGGTGACCAAATCATTTGGGTTAACATATCCTAGATATTATAATGATTGATGATGTTGCTCTCTGACAGACGAACAACCCATGCTGTAAGGGTTAGGGTTAGTGTAAGGGTTAGTGTAAGGGTTTGGGTTAGTGTAAGGGTTTGGGGTAGTGTAAGGGTTAGGGTTAGTGTAAGGGTTTGGGTTAGTGTAAGGGTTTGGGTTAGTGTAAGGGTTTGGGTTAGTGTGGGGGTTAGGGTTAGTGTTAGGGTTAGTGTAAGGGTTAGGGTTAGTGTAAGGGTTTGGGTTAGTGCACATAGAGAAGCATGCTTTGGCAGAGAGAGACAGAAATATTATGGTGGTCATGAATAATTTTCTGTGAACACAGGTCTGACTGGAACTTGCTCCGCTCTTTTCCATGGTTCGAGGAGTGGGACAACGTGGAAAAGATACTCCAGAGGTGGAACATGTGCTACGTGAAGCACACACAGGCCCATTACCAGTCGTATAGAACATGATCCTGTGGTGGGGGAAGGGGGGCTGGAAGGGGGGCCTGGAAGGGGGGCTGGAGGGGAGGTGGAGGGGGGGCCTGGAAGGGGCGCTGGAGGGGAGGTGGAGGGGGGGCCTGGAAGGGGGGCTGGAGGGGAGGTGGAGGGGGGGCCTAGAATGGGGCCTGGAAGGGGGGCTGGAGGGAGGGGTAGAGAGGTGGAAGGGGGGTGGGGGTATGTACACACGGTGTGGGGTGAAGGTGTGTGTGTGTGGCGGGGTTTAAGGCTTCATGGTTATGTAAATGACACTTCATGTTCAACAAGTGACAATGTCCAGTAGAGGATGCTGCATTGTTTGTTTGATGTTTTCATCTAGAACAGGGGTCACCAACACGGTTCCCGCGGGGCACCAGGTCAGAAGTGATCATCTGAAAATGTAAACAATTGCTGAGATTAATAGAAATAAAGTGTTGAATTAGATATGATCTGTTTCCCACCTTGTTAAGTCATTGTTGATAGCTATATTGAGAAATCAGTAACATGATCAGTGTCTTCACATGGATGAGTATCATGAATCAGTGAGTTTTAGTGTGTGTTTATGTTTTGTGTCTGTGTGTCTGTCTGTGTGTGTATGTATGGTGTGTGTGTATCTTCTGTGTGTGGTGTGTGTGTGCGTATCTTGTGTGGGTGTGTATGTGTGGTGTGTGTATCTTTTGTGTGTGTGTATGTATCTTGTGTGTGTGCTCCATGTATTTGCACAGCAGGAATCTGGTGTGGAAGCAGATCTTTCCACAGTCATGCCATATCATTATGAGGCTATTATACGTTGCCTTAGTGACCCTGGGTCAAGGTCAGGCCAGGTTCCTGGGTCCAGGTCAGGTCAGGTTCCATGTTCCCCTTTTTAGGTTAAAGGTTCTGTTCCATGGTCCACATTTCAAGTTGAATGTTTTCGTTTTTGGAACTGCAACTGCTAAAGCAGCTGGTGATGGCAGCGCTTCATGGTTCTGCAACAATGTAGAACTCTGAACACAGACTCAGAACTCTTGACACACTAACAACTTACGCTGACACAGAAAAAACTTCTGAACTTGGAGCAAGGCTTCTGAACTTAGAGCAAGGCTTCTGAACTTAGAGCAAGGCTTTAGAACTTATAGGTGGGGGGGGGGGGGGGGGTCATCCCTCTGACTCTCAGTGGTTGTCATACACACACACAGATACACCCTGGGAAGAGTAGAGGAGAGGTATTTGTGTGTAAGGTTTAGAGCTCCTGCTATGGATCGTTGAGACTGGTTGTTGCTACAGTGGAGAGACTGATTCACACATACACACAATATTGTGTTGTTCTTACGTTTGTATGCAATCCTCAACTCCATCTGGGAGCTGGTTGTGAAATCTCTCTGGCACCTCACACTCTCCCAAGCTCTCTGTACCCCCTGAGAGCCCGTAAGCACACAATCTCTCACACACTCTCTCTCACACACACACAGATTCACACACATGTACACACCCACACTCACTATTCTGCAACAACCCCTTACTCTGGCACACAATAACAGGAACATTAACTTCCTCAGAGGAGAGAAAGAGAGAACCATATGAGTCTGCAGTTTCAGAACAAAAACACACTAAACCTAACACAACACCAACTCCAGTTTTATACAGAAACATGTTTATGGCTTCAGAGCTGAAGTTGACTTCTGTTCGATATTCATTATTATAGGTGTGTAGTTAGTATAGGTAGTTAGTGTATAGGTGGGTGGTTAGTGTAAATGAAAGCCACAAAGGAACCTTTGTTGTGACATACTGTGTTGTGTTTTTGACAGGTCAGCTTCTGTCCAGTATATTAATGAGGTGTTGATTCTCCTTGTAACCCTTGGTGTAGACGACTCTTCTGTGAGTAGCTGTAGTTACACTGTACATGGGAACACCATGGGATTATTATCCATGTCAAAATGTATGTCTGTTTCCCACATCAGGTTTAGACAGCTTTATTCAACATTTGTAAAACTTTAATGGACGTGTTTTGGAGAGAATTAGACTCCAATAACATTTAAGCCTAATGTCTTATGTTCAGAGACTGGACGCTGTTTAATCAAAGTCTTGTTAACAACCTGGAAAATTAAGGTCAAGTTAAATTTCTGAGATCTGACATCACTGTCTTACAGCAGAACTTCTGGTTCTGAACCTTCAGACTCATTTCTCTGTGAGCAAGAATCTCCTAACTGAGGCTACCAACAATAATAAACATGGTATTTTCAAATACATTTAATTTGCAGTTATCAAAAAGTTCCTTTCACATTAATGATTAATGTAATGATTTCTAACTAACCAGAGTTGAGGCAGCAGGCTGGGATGAATACCTACATTATTTCTTCCTTTTTTTCCTCTTAGGTAGTTTTCTTCTCTCAGTGATCACCTTAAGTGTTTTCAGGTCTGATCTAGGCAGAGAGGAATACAGGTGAGTGTGTGTAAGTGTGTGTGAAAGTGTGTGTTTGTGTACTGTAAAGTGTGCAGAATAAACATGCTAGAATGTAGACATCAATGGAAGCCACTGTGGCACCTCAGCGCTGTTTGAGGTCTTTTTAAAATGTATGTTTGTGTTGGTGTGTGAGTCGCTGTGTGTATGTGAGTGGGGCCTGTTCTTATACAGAGAAACAGACATGTGTTTGAGTGTGTATGTGTGTGTATTAGCATGTAAAACATTTAGATACAGAAACGTTTGTGCAGTATGGGGGGGGCATACCTTCCATCAGACTACCATGTTTTACTAATGAGGGTTGAAACCCCTTAGAGACCCCTCCCTTCCCCTCTCCCCCCTGGTCCCCCTCCTCCCCCTGGTCAACCCCCTCCCCCCAGAAGCCCCCCCCCCCACCCCCAGAGTGTGTATGAATGTGTGTGTGTTAGGGTTAGCCTAACCCTATGAATGTGTGTGTGTTAGGGTTAGCCTAACCCTATGAATGTGTGTGTGTTAGGGTTAGCCTAACCCTATGAATGTGTGTGTGTTAGGGTTAGCCTAACCCTATGAATGTGTGTGTTTGTATCTGAGAATGAACAGGCCAGCTCTGTGGCCCAGCTCTGAGGTGATGTCATGTGAGTGTGTTGGGGGATGGAATGGTGAGGGGTAGATATCAAGGTAGATATCAGAGGTAGATATCAAATCAAATAAAAATGTATTTGTAGAACCCTTTTTACAAGTAATGTCACAGAGGGATTGGGGACATACGCCCATAGAACTGCCCCTCAGCCAACCTAAACCCTCAAGGAAGACTTGGAAAAACTCCCAGAAAAACTCACTAGAGGAGAAAAAATGGAAGAAACCTTGGGAGGAGCAATTCAGTGAGGGATCCCCTCTTCAGAGACGGCTGGTGAAAGAGAGGTGCAGAACACAGGCCAAACATAGTCATACAAGCAGGGAAGTGTTAATAGCTGTTGAGAACCAAAATCCAGTGTTCAACTTGGATCAGAGTAAATGTCAGTATAAGCAGAGGTAGCCACAGGACTGGGGACTGTGACCGGCGCAGCATCACAGGCCGGGGGGTGAGGAAAGGGACCAGGAACTCAAGGTCGTCCGTCATGGAGACAGGAGAATTAGAGAATGCCAGGAGCAGCTAATAGTTACAGTAATATTAAAATGTGGTCCCCACCGGTCAAGTGGACTAGTGCAGCAATTTACCAGAGCAAAAAGAGTATTTGATGCAGCCCTAGACACTAAGACATCGCCAGCCCCCCTCGGTTGGTACACGATCTGTGTTCCAGGGAAGAGAAACTAAAATAGGGATAAGAAGCCCAGCCCCCTGTTGTCTCCAACCAGCAACAGAAACAAGAACAGGACCAATATGCAGTAACAGGTTTACTTACTTTATTTGTAAAATCAAGTCAGGCCTCCAGGGACATAGACAAGCTTTATTAGTAATGTAAAAGTTATATATGAATACATATTATATATATATATATTTATATATATATGCACTATTGTATTGTTCTCTTGCACTATCTGTATTTTTAGGTTAGATTGTAAATTATGGCTACTTATATTTTATTTTTATTCTCCTTAGTATCAGCTAGACCCCCATTAGTATTAGCTAGACTTTACTCCTTTTGTATAGTTAGTCCACATATTTAAGTTTCAATATTCCTATATGTTTAATGTATGCACCTCCCTGTCAAAGTAAATACCTTGTTTGTGCAAACATTCATGGGGAATAGAATCCCTTCTGATTCTGATATCCAGATGTAACAGGCGTGGCCATGCTCCCTCAGAGCAATACAGGCCAAGGTCTGCCACTCGCTGGGCTCGAACACGCCCCCTCTGACCTGTCAAGCGTGACCAATAGTAGTAGTAGGGGTAGTAGTCATCTTTATTGTCATTCACTTTCACTTTAGAGTGAAAAAAGAACAGCATTTCGTTTCAATAGACTCAGGATAGAGTAGGGATGTGCTTACATGAATAAGTGGATTTATACACTATCTATAAAACGTATGTCTAAAATATATATTACATACATTACAGCCGGTTTATATATATTAAGCTATGTATAAAAAAGCTATTAAAATATTTGTATAAAAATGCTAACTAATTACAAATTTCCGTAAAGCAGTCCTGTAAAGGTGTGTGAGGGAGAATTATTATTTTAAGTTCAGCAGTCATATGGCTTCAATGCAGAACCTGGCTGTTCTGCATTGAAAGGAACCTCTTTCCAGAATTCAGCAGTAAGAACAGTCCATGGTGCGGTTGGGAGGTGTCCTTATTGATGTTGTGAGCCCTGGTCAGACAGCGCTTCTTTGCAGTATTCTGTATGGGAGGAAGTGATTTTCTCCACTGTCCTCACCACCCTCTGCAGGGACTTCCTTGTCAGAGGGACAGAAAACTCCATACCAAACAGAGATGCAGTTGGTTAATTTGCTCTCTACTGTATAGTGCTCTGTAGAAGATGGTTAAAATTGGAGGGGGGAGGAGTGCTCTCTTCATCCGTCGCAGAAAGTGCATGCGCTGCTGAGCTCTCTTTACAAGAGCTCTGATGTGATTGGACCAGGTCTGTTATTTGCTAACAGCTATGCCAACGAAAAGCTAGCTCTTCGTTGACGCAGGTGCCCTGTTATACACTTGAGGAGTGAGTTTCATTGATTTACACCAGTTACACAGACAAACACACATTTCAGGCTTACATTAAAAGTACACACACACACGCACACTTTAGCAGTCATAGAATTACCTAAACAAAATAGTTTTGAACCTAACTTTGAATGTCAAAATGGTATCAGCCTCCTTAATTGAGACAGGTCATTTGTTCCAGAGAAGAGGTGCTCTATATGAGAACGCCATACCTCCAGCAGTATTGCTCTATATGAGAACGCCATACCTCCAGCAGTATTGCTCTATATGAGAACGCCATACCTCCAGCAGTGTTGCTCTATATGAGAACGCCATACCTCCAGCAATATTGCTCTATATGAGAACGCCATACCTCCAGCAGTATTGCTCTATATGAGAACGCCATACCTCCAGCAGTATTGCTCTATATGAGAACGCCATACCTCCAGCAGTATTGCTCTATATGAGAACGCCATACCTCCAGCAGTATTGCTCTATATGAGAACGCCATACCTCCAGCAGTATTGCTCTATATGAGAACGCCATACCTCCAGCAGTATTGCTCTATATGAGAACGCCATACCTCCAGCAGTATTTTAAAAATTAATTCTGGGAACCACCACTAGCTGGTATCTTTTGGATCTGATAGGGTGCAAGAAGACCAGAGAGGTGTAGTGGTGCTAATCCATGCAGAGATTTGTAGGTTAATAGTAAGACTTTGAAATCAGTACTGGCTAGGATTGGGAGCCAGTGTAGAGAGACGAGAGTAGATGTTATGTGATCATACTTTCTTGTTCTGGTCAGTTTAGCAGCAGCATTTTGCACCAGCTGTAAATTTTTTATGTAGGTGTTTGGGAGGCCAGAGAATAATACAATGCAGTAGTCCCAAGATATTAGGGTAGATATCAGGGTAGATGTCAGGGGTAGACATCAGGGTAGATGTCAGGGTAGGTATGAGGGGTAGATATCAGGGTAAATATCAGGGTAGATGTCAGGGGTAGATATCAGGGTAAATATCAGGGTACGTATGACGGGTAGATATCAGGGATACATATTAGCGTAGATAGGGTTATATCCTAGTCCAGCGCTCTCTTACCCCACCCAGCGCTCTCTTACCCCACCCAGCGCTCTCTTACCCCACCCAGCGCTCTCTTACCCCACCCACTGCTCTCTTACCCCACCCACTGCTCTCTTACCCCGCCCAGCGCTCTCTTACCCCACCCACTGCTCTCTTACCCCACCCACTGCTCTCTTACCCCACCCAGCGCTCTCTTACCCCACCCACTGCTCTCTTACCCCACCCACTGCTCTCTTACCCCACCCACTGCACTCTTACCCCACCCACTGCTCTCTTACCCCACCCACTGGTCTCTTACCCCACCCACTGGTCTCTTACCCCACCCAGCGCTCTCTTACCCCACCCACTGCTCTCTTACCCCACCCAGCGCTCTCTTACCCCACCCACTGCTCTCTTACCCCACCCAGCGCTCTCTTACCCCACTTACCCCACCCACTGCACTCTTACCCCACCCACTGCTCTCTTACCCCACCCACTGGTCTCTTACCCCACCCACTGCTCTCTTACCCCACCCACTGCTCTCTTACCCCGCCCAGCGCTCTCTTACCCCACCCAGCGCTGTCTTACCCCACCCACTGCTCTCTTACCCCACCCAGCGCTCTCTTACCCCACCCAGCGCTCTCTTACCCCACCCACTGCTCTTTTACCCCACCCAGCGCTCTCTTACCCCACCCAGCGCTCTCTTACCCCACCCACTACTCTCTTACCCCACCCAGCGCTCTCTTACCCTACCCACTGCACTCTTACCCCACCCACTGCTCTCTTACCCAACCCATTGCTCTCTTACCCCACCCATTGCTCTCTTACCCCACCCACTGCTCTCTTACCCCACCCACTGCTCTCTTACCCCACCCACTGCTCTCTTACCCCCCCCCCCAGCGCTCTCTTACCCCACCCACTGCTCTCTTACCCCAACCAGCGATCTCTTCAGGGCTTGAAAATGCAACTGTTTTGGTTGCATATGCTCACTAAATTTGATCCGTGCAACCACAAAATATATTTGAGAAAATTAGTGCAAGTGCAAATAATCGTTGTGGTGTAACCTGTTACAATTTCTTTACAAAACGCTCGCTAATTAGCCTCCTGCACAGTACCTGCTGTGAGCTGATACAGTGACCGGTCTACCATTCTATCCAACGTTACAGTTAAACTTTCATCTTTAATGCAGATTTTAGATCAAATGAGCCTTCAATCACTTAACGTCACTGTGCTCCATTGTCACATGACATGGAGCTGAAAAGACAATATGAACACTATCAGTGGGAGCTACAACATTGGTGCTCCTATCCTTTAAAGTTGGGAGCACCAGTGCTTCTAAGTAAAAAAGTTCAATTCAAGCCCTGCTCTCACCCTCCCCAGCGCTACCACCCCCCCCATCCATCTCTCCATGCCTGCTAGTGATGTGTCGTTCGTGAACGATTCGTTCATTTTGAATGAATCTTTAAAAGGACTCGGGAGTAACGAGTCCTCTCAAAGAGTTATTCGTTCATTTTCTCGTGGCCGCGCATTGGGACTGTTGCATAGGCTCGTCCAAGTAAACAGAAAGGATTCGTTCATTTCCCGACTCGGTCTTCGGGTACAAGTCTTTGGATAATTTTTCACGTGACCTGCATAAGCTATGTACTGGTAGCTAGAGGAAACGAACGATTCGTTCATTTCCCGACTAGGTCTTTCAACGAGTCTTTGGATAATTTTTCACGTGACCTGCATAGGCTCTGTAGTGGTAGCTAGAGGAAACAAATGATTTGTTCATTTCCTGACTCGGTCTTTCTACGAGTCTTTGGATCATTTTTCATGTGACCTGCATTGTATTTTTTTGTAGAGGAAACAGTTTCCTCATTCCCTTTCACGTGGCCACTGTTTTAGTAAGACGTGAATGATATTCGCTAAAGTCATCATATTTACCGGTTTTGTTATTTTCACTTTACATTTACACTTACAGTTTAGTGCAGTGTAATTGTTTGCCGTGATAATTACATTTACATTTATTCATTTAGCAGACGCTTTTATCCAAAGCGACTTCCAAGAGAGAGCTTTACAAAGTGCTAGGTCACTGATAATAACAACAAGATAGCCCCAAAGCATTGCGGGCAGCCAAAACAAGCACACATTGTGAACAACCAAAAAATAAGTGCTAAAGGGCAAAACCATAAGAGCATGTAGTTACAATTTAAACAACATGAATCTGAAGTGCAAGTGTACCTGTAGAAAAAAACAAGCAACAGTAGAATAAAAACATAAAATTAACTAAAAAAATAGAATACAACAGTTTAAATCTGCTACCACTAACCAACAAGAGCAACAAGTCTCTAAGTAAGTCATTGTGATCCATGAGGAAACTAGCATTGGGTTCAACAAACCATTCCTAAGTACCGTTGTACTCCCTGAACAAGTGCGTCTTGAGCCTTCTCTTGAAGGTGGAGAGACAGTCTGTGTCTTTAAATTAAATGCTAGTGTGATAATAAATGACCAAATCATACAAACTGTCATGATACATTATTGTAATGCAGGAATTTATTTTCAAATAGTATCTGCTGGCGCACATGTCATGCACTAACCTACATGAGATATGTGTTTGCAGTGGATGGATAGCCCCCCCCCCCCCCCCCCCCCCCCCCCCCCGTTGAAATGAAGGTATGACTCGAAAAAAGATTCGTTCATTTCACTGAACGAGATTCAAAGAACCGAATCAGTAAAAAGATCCGAACTTCCCATCACTAATGCCTGCCCTGTTGCTAACACAGAAATCCCCAAAACACAATCCTATTAAATCTTTTTTTCTTCATCTCAGAGAGACAGGAGAGAGTGAGAGGTGAGACACAGGTGAGAGAGAGATGGAGGGAAAGAGAAAAGAGACAGGAGAGAGTGAGACACAGGTGAGAGAGAGATGGAGGGGGAGAGACAGGAGAGAGTGAGAGGTGAGACACAGGTGAGAGAGAGATGGAGGGGGAGAGACAGGAGAGAGCGTGAGAGGTGAGACACAGGTCAGAGAGAGAGATGGAGGGGAGAGACAGGAGAGAGTGAGAGGTGAGACACAGGTCAGAGAGAGAGAGATGGAGGGGGAGAGACAGGACAGAGAGAGAGTGAGAGGTGAGACACAGGTCAGAGAGATGGAAGGGGAGAGACTGGACAGAGAGAGAGTGAGAGGTGAGACACAGGTGAGAGAGAGATGGAGGGAAAGAGAAAAGAGACAGGAGAGAGTGAGACACAGGTGAGAGAGAGATGGAGGGGGAGAGACAGGAGAGAGTGAGAGGTGAGACACAGGTGAGAGAGAGATGGAGGGGGAGAGACAGGAGAGAGCGTGAGAGGTGAGACACAGGTCAGAGAGAGAGATGGAGGGGAGAGACAGGAGAGAGTGAGAGGTGAGACACAGGTCAGAGAGAGAGAGATGGAGGGGGAGAGACAGGACAGAGAGAGAGTGAGAGGTGAGACACAGGTCAGAGAGATGGAAGGGGAGAGACTGGACAGAGAGAGAGTGAGAGGTGAGACACAGGTGAGAGAGAGATGGAGGGGGATAGACAGGAGAGAGTGAGACACAGGTGAGAGAGAGATGGAGGGGAGATATAGGAGAGAGAGTGAGTGAGGTGAGACACAGGTGAGAGAGATGGAGGGGGAGAGACAGGAGAGTGAGAGGTGAGACACAGGTGAGAGAGAGATGGAGGGGGATAGACAGGAGAGTGGGACACAGGTGAGAGAGATGGAGGGGGAGAGACAGGAGAGTGAGAGGTGAGACACAGGTGAGAGAGAGATGGAGGGGGATAGACAGGAGAGAGTGAGACACTGGTGAGAGAGATGGAGGGGGAGAGACAGGAGAGTGAGAGGTGAGACACAGGTGAGAGAGAGATGGAGGGGGATAGACAGGAGAGAGTGAGAGTTGAGAGAGATGGAGGGGGAGACAGGAGAGAGTGAGAGGTGAGACACAGGTGAGAGAGAGATGGAGAGGGAGAGACAGGAGAGAGTGAGAGGTGAGAGAGAGATGGAGGGGAAGAGACAGGAGAGAGTGAGAGGTGAGACACAGGTGAGAGAGATGGAGGGTTAGACAGGAGAGAGTGAAAGGTGAGAGAGAGATGGAGGGGGAGAGACAGGAGAGAGAGTGAGAGGTGAGACGCAGGTGAGAGAGAGATGGAGGGGGAGACAGGAGAGAGTGAGAGGTAAGACACAGGTGAGAGAGAGATGGAGGGGGAGAGACAGGAGAGAGTGAGAGGTGAGACACAGGTGAGAGAGAGATGGAGGGGGAGAGACAGGAGAGAGAAAGGTGAGACAGGTGAGAGAGATGGAGGGAGGGAGAGATGGAGAGCGAGAGGGTTACAGGAGTGACAAAGATAGAGGGATATCTTCTAGGGCAGGGGTGGGGAACCTTTTTTCTGCCAAGGGCCATTTGGATATTTATAACATCATTCGGGGGCCGTACAGAATTATCAACTTAAAAATCAGCCTGCTTTATTTGGTCAAACATTAACTCACCCCTAATGCGATGGCTGGAACTGCTTCTATTTGGAGAGGTTTGTGATGTTAGCTGGTATTGATGATGTTGCTACTCGCAACTGGTTTTCCAGGTTTGCGTCGGTCAGCTTGGAGCGCGTTGAGTCTTTGCTAAGGTCAGTTTTGAAAAGAACTGCTTGCAGCAGTGAGTTGTTCCAAACACAGATACATATTTCAATGCATGTCTTCTCAAAGTGGGAAATTCATCCTTACTTAAGTGACGTTTGTAGAACTCAAGCAGTGGAAGGTTGTTGTACCTAGCTTTCAGAACATCATCGCATTGCAGCTGAATTATTTTGTGTTGTAGGTTATCAGGCACATCAGCTGGTTCCACATTGAAAGGTGTAGCAAAGATGTTCAATTCCATCTGTTTACTTTTCACATCCTTGAATCTTTCATTAAATGCCTCAATTAATTTTGCACATTCACCAGCAAATTCTAGTCTTGTAGAAGGCTTTTGTACTTCCAGAGTGGGGAAATGCACCGTGTTATTCTTCTCGAGTTGCACTTTCCATAGCCTAAACTTAGCTTCAAATAATTTCACGTCTGAAAGCAGTGAGCTGATAAGCTGGTTGGGATTCTGCAGCTTGATGTTCAGCCCTGAGAGGTATTTGGTAATGTCCACCATGAATGCTAGATCACACAGCCACTTGCTATCATTGAGTTCCATGACAGGTTTTCCCTTCATCTCCATGAACTGCTTGACCTTATCCTGCAGTTCGTAAAACCTCCTGAGCATGTTCCCGCGGCTCAGCCATTGCACTTCCCAGTGATGAACATGATCACCGTACTCAGCAAGATCACTCAGTAACTCCTTAAACTGGCGGCTGTTAAGCCCTCTGGCTTTGATACAGTTTATGCACGACACTACGGTTGACATCACATTGTTGAGCCATAACGACTGTGCACAGAGACTTTCTTTGTATGATGCAGTGGCATATAATTAAATCATTTGGATCAAGACTGAGACAATTCAGTTCTTTCTTGACAAATGCAACTAACCCCTTTTGCGAGCCCACCATGGCTGGAGCTCCATCAGTAGTAAGACCACTTAACTTTTCAAATGTTAGCTCAAGTTTTTTCATTGATAAAACAAGTCTCTGGAACAAGTCCTCACTTCTTGTAGTGCCATGCATGGCTTCCAGTGAAAGCAGTCCCTCTTGCGTGTCAAACTCGGCAGTTATCCCGCCAACAAAAACGGTCAATTGAGCAGTATTTGTTATGTCCGTTGTCTCATCACAAGCCAGAGATAAAAATTGAAAATCTCCTGCAGAATCCTTCAGTGTTTTTTCAATATCTTGTGCCAAGTCAGTAATCCGATCTGACACGGTTCTCCGAGACAAACTAACATCCTGAAACAATTTGACTTTGTCTGGTGCTAACAACTCCGCAGCAGCAACCATACACTCTTTAACAAACTCTCCCTCAACATGAGGCCTGAGTTTCTTTGCGATTAGCTCGCTCACTACATAACTAGTCTTGATTACGTTGTCTCTGTCACAACAAGGCTTACTGAAAGTGGCTTGTTGTGATTCCAAACTCCGCTGAAGAGCATTTATTTTATCCAGGCGCAATTGACCTCCCAATTCGTTGAGTTTAGCATGTATTGAGCTGCAATGACGCTCCAGATTAGCTTTTTTCATTACTACTAATGCATCGCCACAAACTAGGCACACAGGTTTGCCTTTGACTTCCGCAAAAAAAAATTCATTTGGCCATTTCTCTTGGAAAGATCGACATTCTGTATCAACTTTGCTTTTTTTTGTAATCAACATTTTTGTGAGACCCAGACAGACCCACTCCAGTCAGAGTGGATCATTCCGCGCCTTCAGCAAACACCTTGAAGGCGTCGAACGTTGCTACGCAACGCTGCGCGCCTTCACGGTCCTCCTCCACATATTTAAAAACTGCTGCTGCTCGGCCGTGACCAACGAATAATGCACTTAATAATATGGTACCTCAAGTGCCATGGCGGGCCGGACCAAATGACTTTGAGGGCCGCATACGGACGTTCCCCACCCGTGTTCTAGGGTGTCAGGTGGTGCATGCCCAGACAGACAGACCAGGGGTGCAGATGGAATTTTTTTAATGGGGGGGACCAAGCTGCCAGCAAATGGTTCCAACTCAATTAGTTATTTTGTGTAATATACAGTGCCCTCCAAAAGTATTGGAACAGTGAGGCGAATTCCTTTATTTTTGCTGTAGACTGAAAACATTTGGGCTTGACATCAAATAATGAACGTGAGACCAGAGATCAACGTTTCAGCTTTTATTTCCAGGTATTTACATCAGGATCTGATGCACAACTAAGAAAATATCACATTTTGTTTGAATCCACCCATTTGTCATGTGAGCAAAAGTATTGGAACAGATATACTTAAAACATATTTAAGTGAATAAGACTTAATATTTAGTTGCAAATCCTTTGCTTTCAATAACTGCAGCAAGTCTGTGACCCATTGACGTCACCAAACTTTTGCATTCTTCCTTTTTGATGCTTTCCCAGGCTTTCACTGCAGCCTCTTTCAGTTGTTGTTTGTTTTGTGGGGTTCCTCCCTTCAGTCTCCTCTTAAGCAGGTAAAATGCATGCTCTATAGGGTTTAAGTCTGGAGATTGACTTGGCCAGTCTAATACCTTCCATTTCTTGCCCCTGATGAACTCCTTTGTTGTTTTGGCAGTGTGTTTTGGGTCGTTATCTTGCTGCATGATGAAGGCTCTGCCAATCAGTTTGGTTGCATCTTTCCTTAAATTGGCAGACAAAATGTTTCTGTAGACTTCCGAGGTCATTTTGCTGCTGCCATCATGTGTTACATCCTCAATGAAGATTAATGAGCCCGTCCCAGAAGAAGCCATGCAAGCCCAAGCCATGACATTACCTCCACCGTGTTTCACAGATGAGCTTGTGTGTTTGGGATCATGAGCAGTTCCTTTCTTTCTCCAAACTTTAGCCTTTCCATCACTTTGGTAAAAGTTAATCTTTGTCTCATCAGTCCATAAAACTTTGTCCCAGAATTTTTGAGGTTCATCTCTGTACTTTTTGGCAATTTCCAGCCTGGCCTTCCTATTCTTCTTGCTAATGAGTGGTTTGCATCTTCTGGTGTAGCCCTTGTACTTTTGTTCATGAAGTCTTCTGCGAACAGTAGATAGTGATACCTTCACTCCTGCCATCTGGAGGTTGTTGCTGATCTCACTAACAGTTGTTTTAGGGTCTTTCTTTACAGCTCTCACAATGTTTCTGTCATCAACTGCTGATGTTTTCCTTGGTCTACCTGTTCGACGTCTGTTACTTAGTACACCAGTAGTTTTCTTCTTCTTCAGGACATTCCAAATGGTTGTACTGGCTATGGCCAATGTTTCTGCAATGGCTCTGATTGATTTTCCATCTTCTCTAAGACTCACAATTGCTTGTTTTTCACCCAAAGACAGCGCTCTGGTTTTCATGTTGTTTTCACCTCTGAATACAGTCTGCATAGACAAAACCTATCTTACCCAATCTGAACCTGAGTGTAGACATTCAGTGGTATTTATTGATTGAATAATGTATGTAATAGGACACACCTGGGCAACAAAACACACCTGTCAGTCACATGTTCCAATACTTTTGCTCACGTGACAAATGGGTGGGTTCGAACAAAAAGGTGATATTTTCTAATTTGTGCATCAGATCCTGATGTAAATACCTGGAAATAAAAGCTGAAACGTTGATCTCTGGTTTCACATTCATCGTTTGATGTCAAGCCCAAATGTTTTCAGTCTACAGCAAAAATAAAGGAATTGGCCTCACTGTTCCAATACTTTTGGAGGGCACTGTATATGTATATATATACTGAAGCTGCAATGAACATTAGTATGTCAATCACGCACCAAAACTTCATGCCCTCTGCAAATGTTTTATTAAAACATTTGCTTATCTCAGCAGGATTTAAATGATTACAAATAAAACAATGTGTATGAACACGGAAGTATAAACACTTAAACAAATGTACATAAATAAAAATACGTATAGCCTACATACCATGAGATGTGAAATGAAATTTTAACTTTAAATTAAATATTTGGAATTCCCTATGCAAGTATGACTTTTCATATTATTGTTTTCAATAATAAACAAAATTGATAAAAAAAGAAAAAAAAGAATTCACTCTGCTGCCAAACAAATTTACACTCTAGAAGCAGACTCAATAGGTTCCAAAAACATCTCTCCTCCTTTCATTTCCCTGAAGATATTGCTGGGCAATCCAGTTTGTCAAGTAGGCAACATCTTGGTCAATATGGCACACAACAATTCCATTTAGCTTTTTTAGTGTCATGGTTGATCGCAACCATGTTATCAATCTGCATAACGCACTGCCTACGTTACACACGCCAATACACGCTTACAACGTTACACACGCTAATACATCGCCAACATCGCCTAATCAGCTGGGTAGTTATTAACTGATGCTTGTGGCCTTACGTAGGGAGAGTGGTGGGGACGGATCGGGGTCACTAGGAATCTGGGGGGGACATGTCCAACTGCGCGCATGAGACAGACAGACAGGAGGAGGTAAAGGAGGAACAGAAAGAGTAGGGGGAGGAAGAGGGAGAGTAGGGGGAGGTAAGGGAGAAAATAGGAGAGCACACCTGAAAATGGAGAGCTGCCATGCAGAGACGCACAACACAGAGAGAGAGAGAAGAGGGGGAGAGAGAGAGAGGGAGGGTGGAGAGGGAGAGAAAGAAAAAGAGGTAGCAGGGAGGGACAGCAGTGTAAGAAAATTAAGGTGAACTTGAAACAGCTGGTAAGTCATACTTACATTGGGAAACTTAAATGGCTAACTTAAATTAGTTTATTCTTGAAATGTGATGACTTACTACACAACAAACCACAGATACAGTATTTTCACTGCATGGACTGCATGTTTACTTAAATAATAATTATACAAATTTAAATTAGATTTTTAACTAGAGAGGGTAACATTTCTAGAGAAATTGTGAGGCGTGCTAACGGCCGATAAATAAATAAGCTTGATATTGACTGGCTAATTAACAAGTTGGCTAGAAATACGGTTTGACGCATTTCAAATTTAATTCTTGTCTAGTTTTTGTCATATTTGCCTGAATAAACTTCACATCTTGATAGCAACCAATATGTAAAGGCGTCGCAGGACTGTAATAAACACGGCAAATCATTAAGACCGTTCTGAGACTAAGGATTGGCTGAACGGTTAGGGAATTGGGCTGGTAATCAGAAGTTTGTTGGATCGATTCCCCGGCGTGCCAAAAAATCAAATGTGTCCTTTGGCAAGGCACTTCACCCTACTTGCCTCGGGGGGAATGTCCCTGTACTTACTGTCTGTCGCTCTGGAAGAGTGTAAATGTAGAACATATGAAATAGCAGCATTGAATTGGTATCAGAATCAGAAAGTAGGGTGACCAGATTTGAGTTTGTGAAAAAGAGGACACTTCGTCACGGGGGGGGGGGGGGGGGGGGGGGGGGTATTTAGTCCAGTGCTTCTGTGGCTTTCAGTGGTTGTTTAATGCTTGTTATATTAAAGCAATAATGATAACAAATACAACATTCTAAATAATAAATTGTTTATGGTCACATATTAACATAAGAAAATTAAGACACTTTTCAGTCCTGCTCATATATTCAACAAAGGCAGTTGACCAATGACAGTTCTCTCTACCGTCAGAGCTCGCGCAAGAAGGTGGAACTTAAGGGAGGTACGTTATATTAACTTTATGGGAGATACCCTTCCAAAACTTGTAAGGCCGGGCGTAATAATTAGTTTGTGAAAGACCCAGAAAAAACACAAATATCCAACGAGGCAAAATCCCAGACGATTTTGGAATCCCTGCCGGACGCATTTTTTGGGTCTCAAAAAGAGGACATGTCCGGGTAAAAGAGGACGTCTGGTCACCCTACAGAAAGGATTTTTATTGCCATGAAGTTTGCACAGATAAGGCAGGAAGGTGCATACATTCAACATATAGGAGTAAATCTTAAAGCTCCCATGACATGAAAACTTCACTTTGGGAAGTTATTTGAGAGATCTTATTGGAAGACTTGTTGGTCTTATTGGTTTGTTCTAACAATCTTAAAATGATTGTATTCGCTGTGAAACATATTATTGTTTCTTGCTTTTTCCACAGGTACACTCTTACACTTTTGAGGTTCTTGCTGTTTAATTGTAACTTGTCTAACTACAGGCTGTTATTGTTCTTCCCTTTGGGACTTATTTGGTTTCACAATGTATGCTACATGTCTGGCTACCTGCAATATTTGGGGCTATCTCGTTGTTATGTATGCACTTTGGTAGAAATCTCTCTTGGAAGTCGCTTTGGATAAAACCGTCTGTTAAATGAGTAAATGTAAATTTATTTAATGTGAGTTCCCCTAGCCTGCCTTTCGTCGCCCAGTGGTTAGAAATTTCGAAAGGTGTTAACAGACTTCTCTGCCTTTGAGAAAATGAGAGCTCAATCACTCGGTTTTGTAAACGTCACATAGGGGTGTTACCTACCCTTTCTCTGCTTTTCCCGCCCAGAGAATCTGGCCTGCCCATAAGGAACTGAGCTACAACCGTGCGAGTGCCATATCGGTTTTTCCTAGAGAGACATCATGGCTTGCAAACGAACAAAGCATGAAAGTTGCTCAGTGTTTAGATGTACAAATGAAAACAAAAGTATTTTTACTGGGGCTGTCCCCGACTAAGATTTTCTATGGTCGACCAAAACTCGACTAGGACTTCGATTAATCAAAATGTGAACGTTTTTTTTGTTCTATAAATGTCACAATATTTTTTATCAAACCATTTTGTGTGATGTTTTACCTCACTGTTTAAGAGATAATATCAAAGAAATACATATGTAAGAAGGGAGACTGACAACTCAACAAACATAAATGTACAAAAATGTTCCCGATCTGACTCAACGTAGCTGCTGGACATTCCAGATTCAGCCGCTTTAAAATAAGCTATTAATAATAAGCCTCATGTCACCAGTCCTGTTGTTACCTAATGCCGATATAATACAAAGCGCCTGATTGGTTATTATTTATTATCTATTACAATGTACTACAAATAAAAAATATTGTTTGTTTAACATGCAAATCAGCGCACTATTCACAAGTGCAGCATGCGGAGAAGATAATGTCATTCAAGTTGGATGTGATAGGCATATTCATTTTTCAACCCAGCGCGTGTTAGCATGAGTGAAGTAGGTCAACTTATGGTTTTCAGGTGGTAGGCTACATCATATTCAACGTCAAACTATGAAAAATAAACCGTTGTTGGCAGACTATTTATTCAACGTTTTTTAAGTCACCCGGTACTTTGTAAATGTACTGTAAATGAAATTCTGCTATACTGCAGATTTCTTAGCCATTTTGCCTAATAACACTAACAAAGTAGGCTAAATGGCAGAGTTTGTAGTTCGGCAGACAATTGTGCTCGTGCAGTGTGCTAAAAACGAACAAAACAAAGCACATATTAACAAAAGGGAAAACAATAACACCTTTTCTTTTAAATATATATTTTTTGAGTTGCTTTATTTGTCTTTAATAATATAATCTACAATTTCTGTAGAACATTTCTTTAATTCAGCAATGGTGACACCAGCAGGAATCAGATCTCACACTGCCATACGGCAGCTCAACTACGAAAAATCTAAGTCGACCAAGGGCATATCGACCAGAAAATCGACTAGTCGACTGAGTGGGAACAGCCCTAATTTTTACAGTTCCTTCATCCGAGCCTCTGAAGAACCTGTGTCTTAATTTCATTTTCTCTGGAAATGCGCCAACACAACTTCCCAAAGTTTTGTATGTTGCTGTATATGGTCACCTAGCTTTCTACCCTTAGAACGTGGTTGTAACATTAGCTTTGCAGCTAACAGCTCAGTTACTGTCGCTAATGTAAAGTTAGATAGCATCAAGTATGTGTGTGAATACACATGCTGTAACGCGAGTGTTGTACACTTCTTTGTTATTTGGATAAACGTTCTGCTGTTGGTGTTATGGCGCTGAAGTGGAAGAATATGTACAATGTTTTTAATCAATTTGCAAAGTTAGAAACAGCACTCACTAAGTTTCCATGATGGTATCAATTCGAATCTAGCTTTATTCAGACAATGCAACTTTGGGGCAACTGCTATTATCCTAATATATATGGCAGTGAATCATTGGCCGAAATCATGTTATATCCCAGTACGATACGTGACGCTGTTTTCATTACAACTAGTGGTGATAAAGCCCTTTCCGCTTGACCTCTTCACCACTACCAACAACAACAACATCATCACCTTTTCGAGAAAGACGGCGAACGGAGAGCAAGGTGAAGCTACGTCCCTCTACTTTTCGTGCATGATGACAATAGGACTACTGCAAATGCAAATGGCGATATTGGCTTGTGTTGTTTGTTTGTTTCTGCTGGGCCGGCTCCCGGCAGCGACAACTTATTGTCTCTTTCGACTTCCAGGTCACGACCTGGGGGGGAGGGAGGGAGAAGGTCGGCAGGATCTCAAGCATGCGCAAAGACGCAGAGTCCATAGCCCAATTCACCGTTTACAAGCATGCAATGTCTGAATGATCAACCGACTAGGACAGAGTTATCTCTGGGTGTCGGTTGGATCGTAGTCGGACCGCAATTATTCGAACAAAGGTGTTTACAAGAAAGGGATCATTCTATTTCAGTCCAAAATAAGCCAGTAATTCAAATCCATGTAACCACAGTGATAGAAACAAAGTATGAAGCAAAGTGTTAGATTGGAAGTCTGAGTGACAGAGATTCCAACAAACATGAACAAGATCCCGGGATCAGACTGGACTGTTTCTCTGGACATTCGTCAGATATATATTGTAGTGCTGTCAGTTAAACACATTATTAACTGCGTTAACGCAAACGTATTTTAACGTTGTACATTTTTGGCCTAGCAAACTTCGTAGTTTTTTTCACATGCTGTTGCAACAACTACTGACGTTAGAAAAACTACAACATCACACCGGATCTAGCTAAACCGGAAACAAAACAACAGGCACGCCACACACACTAGTTTGGGCTTGCGAACCGGATAAAGAGTAGTAGGCTAACTTTACGTTTTGAGTGGAAGGCGAGCTCGAGACGCCGAAATGGATGGCAATGCGATTCTGAGTAGAAAGTTTACTTTAAAGAAGTTGCCAAATGTTTCCATTGACAAGACCAAAGTAATCTGTGTGTTTTGCCGTTGTGAACTGAGCTATTATCGCAGCATATCCAGTCTGAAATACCACTTGATGCCAAGCACACAGCTGATGGGAATTCTACGTCCCCTCGTCAAAGCAAAGCAATTGCAATGTTGTTTTCAAAAAAAAATTATAAAAAAAAAAAACTTTGCACTAAGACAAAGCAATCCAATCCACTTTTCCATGTTGAGCATTCAAATGAGAAAAAATAACGGGACAAAAAGAAATCATAGGACATTTAGAATTGTTAACAATGTGCGATTAATCGCGAGTTAATTGACATTAATGCGATTAATCGCGATTAAATATTTGAATCATTTGACAGCACTAATATTTTCCACCTTATTTTATGAGGTTCTACCATTAGTACATTACGTGTTGGTCACAGAATACATTATGATTGTAGGTACCTTTTTTTATCATAGAAAACTCTCCCAGTTTTTTAGGCCTGCTCTGGCTTTGAAGACCAGCTGCTAGGTTTTGGGCATAGGGCCATCACTATGCCTCCTGATAGCTGGGCTTTGTAGTTTTCCATGAAAAAAGCAGATACACTTCTCTCGCACTCAGACCCTAATTATACAATACGTGTTGGTCACAGAATACATTATGATTGTAGGTGCCTTTTTTTACATAGAAAACTCTCCCACTTTATTAGGCCTGCTCTGGCCTTGAAGACCAGCTGCTAGGTTCTGGGCATAGGGCCATAACTATGCCTCCTGATAGCTGGGCCTTGTAGTTTTCTATGAAAGAAGCATATAGACTAGTTTTCTCTCGCACTCAGTCCTTAATCCAGATCTGTACATATTGGGCTTAATATCTTCTATGTTTAGTGGCAATAATAGTCAACAGCTAGTTACAGTAATAACGCATATGCTAAAAAGGTGATTACAATTTACATTTTCAATCATATAAATCCAAAATTATTACCCATCCTCATAATTACGTCAGTGTGATGTTTATTCCTCAACTGTGTGCGATATCCGCCTTTCCTCTCATTGAAATGACTGAGGGCCTCATGTACGTACATTCACAAACGTAGCGTTAGTTGCGTCATGGCCAGCCCGCAGATTGCGCACGCTGTGATACTTTTAGTTTATGGCGTATTTACAAAACCTGCGGTCTTTGGGTAAACAGCGCCTTTCTCCGCCCATAATACCGTAGATTGCAAGCATGCAAACGCGCAATTGAATGGGCCTCCATCTCTTTTTCTATCATGGATCAGCCACCACAGTCAAAACAGCGATGACTGTTTGAAATGATCCTGATGCCAATATTTGTAATGGAGCCAGGAGTTTAACAACTGCTGGAATGGAATGTGAACGCTGAGTCGGAGATTTAGTGTAATCTTTGATTTCTTCCAGTAACTGTAATATTGCATGGATGCTTAATCTGTAACGCGTGATTTTGTGTTCACTCAACTCAGTGTGATCGTTGTGGCAAAAATCCTTTGGCCTATGTGTTCGTCTTGCTCGAATTGCGGCTGCCATTTCACCAGGAAGCATATGCACATCCTGGTTTACGCTGCTTTTAAAAGCGGAGAATTTTCACAGCTAAATGGAACCACGCTTTCACGGGAGGTTTCTGTACATACCGCAGAATACATAATTAGGCGCACTTTGCTTATCTCCTCCCATCTCTTTATGGAAACTCCCACTTTCCCATTGACCCTCCCGTGAATGCATATGCATGACTCGGAAAAGCACATTTGCCATTTTCAGTTCCGCGACAGGCAGTCTGCACTTTTCCTTCAGTGCGGCATGTTTGTACATACCTCGCCATGCTGTTACGCGCAAATTGAGAAACAAATACGCCTGAAGAGGGCGCAAATGCGTTAATACAAGAGGCCCTCATTGTGCACCTCTGCAAGGATCTCCAAGGTGATCAGATAAGGATGGGGAAATTCGAGGCACGTTACAGCAACAGGGCTACAAGCCGTTGCGATACATCCACTGTAGACATTATCGCATGGTGCCGCCTCTCTCCTCCTCATGAGCATTTAAAGCTACAGACACAGAAACAGCGAGTCCAGAGGAAAGCTCAGTGTGGGACTGCTCATAGTGTCTGTAATTCTACACCAAGGGTGAATTTCAGAAAAAGAGACTTAAGATACAGTATTAGGGGACCACTAAGGCCTATATAAAAGCATATAAAAAAAGCATGTCATGGGACCTTTAAATAAGTGGTGAAAGTTTAAACAAGTCTAACTATACTATACAAAATGTGCAAGTCTAATGAACTAATACAAACTAATACTAAGGGGACAGGTATGTAGAATAAAATAAATATAAAATATAAAATAGCTATAATGAGTCGAGTCGGGTACCAAATAGGAAATGCAATACCACCAACATCCACCGGGGCCCTTGCCTCAAGTCGAGGATCGAGGGGTGGGGGTCTGTGTTGAACACAACTTGTATCACCTGTCTAAACCTGTAGTTCCCTCTTCATTACTGCTGGGATATGTAGTCTGAGTTTGACACAAAATGCTACACTTTGACAGGAAGTGTAGCATGGACACATTTCATACGCTTGGAGGGAAGTTATTCGACTGAGCTGGAAAGAATGGTCTGTGGCTAGGCTTTTCATGTTTTCTTAGATTTCATGATCTTTAACATGTTAAATTCATCATAGTTAAAAAAAGAAGAGAGAGAGAGAGAAGATTGTTAGATTTTCCATTCAGCCATTCTAGTAACCTCAGCTCCAGTGAACTTAGGTATGTTAGTGGTGTGACCCAAACCAGGTCAAACGAACATTAGAGATGTTAGCTATCACAAAGACATTAGCTAGGCGTAGCTAGCCCAGAGGAGTTAGCTAGTTTTAGATAGCACAGAGAAATTAGCTGGGTTCAGCTATCTTAGCCACAGGCTAAGGTTAGGTTTAGCTTGGCTAACAGCTCCTGGCTAACAGCCCAGACTCAGCCTTGGCCCCAACCTTCTTAAGTCTCTTCTCCACCTCTGTTTCCCATCTCTCTCCATCCCTCCATCAATGAGCACTGTCGCTCCATGTCCCCCCAGCCACCCTCTCCCTTTTCCTTCCTCCTCTCTCCCTCCCTCCTCCGTACCTCTTCCTCTCTCCCTCCTCTTCCTCCCTCTCTCTCTCCCTCCCCTTCCTCCCTCTCACTCTCCCTCTTCCTTCTCTCTCTGTCCTCCCTCTCTCTCCTCCTTCCTCCCTCTCTCTCTCCCCCTTCCTCCCTCTCTCTCTCCCTCCCCTTCCTCCCTCTCTCTCTCTCTCTTCCTTCTTCTCTCTCTCTGTCCTCCCTCTCTCTCTCTCCCCCTTCTTCCCTCTCTCTCTCCCCAATCCCTCCTTCCCACTCTGTCTGGAGTGCGTTCCACGGTGCATGCCTGTAATGGTTGCTCCATGTGTTTTATTATGGCCTTATTAGAATTTATATCTAACAAGTGTTTCCCTGAAACATGATTCATGTGCTGCCTCACGCTGGCTCAGGGTCCTAATGCAGCAGGACCCTGAGAATCTCCTACCAGAGTTTGGGATCCCCTCCACACTCACACACTCTCTCTGTCTTTCTCTCACACACATGCTTCCCCATCCTACGTAGCACACAAATGGAGGCAACAAGTCTTCCTTGATGTTGTGTGCTCCTCTGATGGTGGTTCCCAGAATGGTGGTTCCCAGAAGGAACAGTCACAGTTTCCAGCCTGGTCCACAACCAGGAGAGAGCTGGTCTCCTCTCCCTCTTTTCCTCTCCTCATTCTCTCCCCTCTCTTTCCTTCTCTCCTCATTCTCTCTCCTATCTCTCCTCATTCACTCTCCTATCTCTCCTCCTCTCCACTCTCCCTCCTCTCATCATTCTCTCTCCTCATTCTCTCCTATCTCTCCTATCTCTCTCCTCCTCTCCTCATTCTCTCTTCTATCCTCATTCTCTCCTATAGTGTATAGTGTCCTGCTGAAGTGAACATCGAGACTGCCGCACTGACTGCAAGTAATCAAGGCTGTTGCTTATATTGCGTTCAGCTAAAACTTAGTCCAGGGGTAGAGCTGAAGGTACAGCAGTTAGATAACTAGTTTAAACTGGTCAAAGAGTAGCTAGCCAGTGAGTCAGTTTCGGTGGCATCAACTCCCCACCTCCATCAGAGACACAGACTGTCTCTCCACCTTCAAGAGAAGGCTCAAGACGCACTTGTTCCGGGAGTACAACGGTACTTAGGAATGGTTTGCTGAACCCAATGCTCGTTTCCTCAAGGATCACAATGACTCTTGCTTAGAGACATGTTGCTATTGTTGGTTAGTGGTAACTGATTTAAACTGTTGTATTTGCTGCGAAATATTCTATTTTTGTTCATCTTATTTTTATTTTTACTGTTGCTTGCTTTTCTACAGGTACACTTGCACTTAGCGATTCATGTTGTTTAATTGTAACTTGCTTAACTACATGCTCTTATGGTTCTTCCCTTTGGCACTTAATTTCTGGTTGTTCACAATGGGCCTCATTCTCGAGCGCAGTTAAGAAGAATTTAAGGAATTTCTTCTGAATTGGATTTAGGAAAATATTTGGCATTCACGAAAGTTTTCTCATCTGAGATTTGTTCTGAACTTCAGAAGACTTTCCGAACTCGAAATAGCAGTCGTAAATCGGCCAGAGTTGTCTCAAATGCGATTCCTTAAAAAACCACAAGGATCAAAGGAATCACATAAAAAAAAACTCTCAGTGTTTGAAGTGTTAATGAAGTTGTGAGAAATCGTGGTGATTGCGTTCAACTATACAGACGATGGCAAGCCGTTTTATCATTCAATCAATGAATTCTTGATATACAGAATTGCATTTTGGATATCAAGAATTCGAATTTTGGATATCAAGAATTCAATTCTGGATATCAACAATTCGAATTCTTGATATCAACAATTCATTGGTTAAATTATAAAACGGCTTGCCATAACAGACATCCTCAGATTTAAATAATTATAATAATTAACCTTGTTAGTCTGCACACTGTTAGATCCAGTGGAGAACAATTGCACTGCTCATCTTACTGGTATTATCATGATGTTGTACTGATGCACCTGTGCACTATGGAGGATTATAGGGGCCAAAACTAAATAAATACTTGGATAAATAAATAATTATATAACACAAAGCTTAAATAAATGACACAAAATATATACATGTTACATGTATTTGTGTGTATATATATATGTTTATGTTTTCATGTGTTTACATTTATTCATTTATATTTACATTTATTTATTTATACTTACATTTATTTATTTATACTTACATTTATGTATTTATACTTACATTTATCCACGGTGAAACTTCCTGCAGCAAAATAAATCTGTCGTCCCCCCGTCACCAAGTCAGGGGGCGGGTCAAAGCCTCTGATTGGTGGTTCAACTTGAATCGACTGCTTTTGACTATTCCAAGGTGGCAGCACCTTGTGCGGATTCAATGAATTAAATATTGAATGCTACAGTGGTCAAAATGTTGGCGGAAGCTGAAGAGATGGAGGCACCTGCCAGTTCACTTTTTTTTACATCATATTGAGAGCTTCGCTGAAATTATAGGAATGATATTGGCCCTAACTGACACACACATCAATGAAAATGTGTTCACGATCCTCAGCGAGATGATACAGCATAGGGGTGGGCATATCGATCTTAAGACCGACAGTGGCCGGTTTGGGAAACCCGGCAACTATCGATACCAACGTTGGTATCAATAGCCTGATTGATAGCGTGATAAGATCGATACTTAAGTTTCATTCCACACTGAGTACACAACTCCCTTTACATCATAGTGGCTGTGCAAACACCGTCTAACTTCGCTCAAACTCACTTTGCCCCTCCACTGCTTTTCTAAGCCCAAAGTATCGGTATTGGCAATACTGGCCCTGTATTTACTCCTTGGTATCGGATCTATACCACATCGTGCAGTGTCGCACACCCCTAGCAGCTGTAGAGTGAGGCGATAGAGGATCCCTCTAGCTTGAAGAGAGCTTGATCGACTGGTTGAGCCTGCCTGGTGTGTAATACTGTTCATTCACCAATCAGAGGCTTTGACCCGCCCCCTGACTTGGTGACGGGGGACGACAGATTTATTTTGCTGCAGGAAGTTTCACCGTGGATAAATGTAAGTATAAATACATAAATGTAAGTATAAATAAATAAATGTAAGTATAAATAAATAAATGTAAGTATAAATGAATAAATGTAAGTATAAATGAATAAATGTAAACACATGAAAACGTAAACATATATATATATACACACAAATACATGTAACATTTATATATTTTGTGTCATTTATTTAAGCTTTGTGTTATATAATTATTTATTTATCCAAGTATTTATTTATTTAGTTTTGGCCCCTATAATCCTCCATAGTGCACTGGTTGCTTTTCGCTTGGCCATAACTTGCGTTCCTGTTGCTTTCCTAATTGTGTCAATTCTGACTGCACACGTCACTGCTGTTGCGTGCCCTTATAAGGAGCTGTCGGGGCGTGTATGTATGCAAATTCAGGAGCACGAGGACGCGCTTTCAACTTAAGGCAACTCTTCCCGGGGAGCACAGCTCAGAAAACTTCTGCTGCGTAGGAACACATTTTCAAGCGTTCATGAATTTGGCGTATGTCTTTTTCTTACGTTGTTTTTCCGAAGCGCGTAAGAAACATTTCAGAAGAAACTTAAGAAAATGTTCGACAATGAGGCCCAATGTGTGCTTCTTGTTTTGGCTACCCGCAATGCTTTGGGGCTATATTGTTGTTATTATCAGTGACCTATGCACTTTGTAAAGCTCTCTCTTGGAAGTCGCTTTGGAGAAAAGCGTCTGCTAAATGAATACATGTAAAGCTCTCCTCCTCTCCACTCTCTCTCCTACTTTCCTCATTCTCTCTCCACTCTCTCCTTTCTTTCCTCCTCTCTTCTCCTCATTCTCTCCCTCTCACACCCCTCCTGTCAGATGAAACATGGAGGGCTTTTGGAAATGTGTTCCCATGCTGGAAGGAGATGAATGGAGGGACACTATGAAAGAGAGATAGGAAGGGAGAGAGAACACTGAGACCATATCATATAACTCAAAGAGAAGGACCTATCTCTGCCCTCCATAATCCCAGCTTCACACACAGACTGGCTAATGTTACTCAGCTGTTAGACCAGCTCCAAACGGAGACAGGCCCACTCCCCCTCCCTCCTTTCTCCCCCCCCCCCTTCTTCCACCCTCCCTTATCTTGCTTTAGTCAGAGCTAGCTTGCTAGCTAACTACTGCAAATTTGCCTAGGTTTTAGCCGTGATGAGGCACACTCCCCCACTGAAAAGCATAGTAAACAAACCAGACATGAAACAAACTTACAAATTAATGTCTGACAGCACAGAATAACAAAGAGTCCAATGTTATGTTTATGTGGCATATAGCTCACAAAACTGTGTTTTGACAATCTATGAAAAAAATCTAAAGTAGGCATGGGTCAATGTGTGATTTTGGTGGTAGGTTATGTGCTGTTCCACTATGGAAAGCCATATGTGCCAAACCCTGTAATTTAGTGTTTGCATTAAGATTACATGTTTGGCCATCTTACATTTACATTTATGCATTTGGCAGATGCTTTTATCCAAAGCGACTTCCAAGAGAAACCTTTACAAAAGAGCATAGGTCCCTGATCATAACAACGAGGTAGTCCCAAACATTGCAAGCAGCCAAAACATGAAGCATATATTGTGAAAAAACTAAACAAGTGCCAAAAGAGAAGACCCATAAGAGTATGTAGTTATACAAGTTACAAATTAAAACAACATGAACCACAAAAAAGTGCAAGACTGTACCTGTAGGAGAACAATCAATAGTAAAATATAGGGTTAGGGTTACAAGTTACAACGGATATGTCACAGTTTTTCTCAATCACTTTGGCTCGATTCTCAAATGAGACACCATTATACTCTTGCACATAAACTGGCATACTCCCTTACATGCACAGTCAAACTTTCTTTATTTACTATCATACTCTCTTACACAGATTGCTATTTTCTCTTAAACACACAAAAATACCCTCTTATATGCACCATCATACTAAAGTATGACAATATATGTGAGAGACAAATAGTATGTGTGAATAAGAATGGTTATATGTAAGAACCATAATTACTGTGTAAATGTAAGGGAATAACTGGATGTGTAAGAGAGAATAATTGTCTATGTGGGAGAGTTTGATTGAAACGGAAGGCAGGAATTGAAAAGGAAGCAGTACTGAATTCTCAGTTCCTGATTGGCTTACACATGAAGAAGAAGGATTTGGGGTACATGTAGCTAATACCCACCTTCCCTATCAAGACCAGACTGAGTGACATGACAAGATGGCAGACAGTGGGTGGCTTCATGAAGCCATTGGACTCATTAAGAACATTTGGAATACTCCAAATGCTGCCGCGTCATTGTCAGAAATGTTGGATCAAAGACGACAGCCATCCACAGGGACGATTTCTAACGTTGATGATGAAATGCTCCAGCTCTTCAGACCTGGATCAGGTGCATCAAGGAGCAGCAGCAGCACTCTGTCAGTATGTGAGGTTATTGTGTTGTATGTGAGACAATGTTGTGTTGTATGTGAGAGAATGTTGTGTTGTATGTGAGAGAATGTTGTGTTGTATGTGAGAGAATGTTGTGTTGTATGTGAGAGAATGTTGTGTTGTATGTGAGAGAATGTTGTGTTGTATGTGAGAGAATGTTGTGTTGTATGTGAGAGAATGTTGTGTTGTATGTGAGAGAATGTTGTGTTGTATGTGAGAGTTGTATGTGAGAGAATAGGAAAGTGTAGTGTGACTGTAAAGTGTAGTGTGTGTGTAGTGTAGTGTAGTGTAGTGTGTGTAGTGTGTACAGTGTAGTGAAGTGTGAGTGTAAAGCGTAGTGTGTAAAGCATAGTGAAATGTGTGTACAGTGTAGTGTGTGTGTAAAGTGTAGTGTGAGTGTAAAGCGTAGTGTAGTGTGTGTACAGTGTAGTGCAGTGTGTGTGTGTGTAAAGTGTAGTGTGTAAAGTGTAGTGTGAGTGTAAAGCATAGTGTAGTGTGTGTACAGTGTAGGGTGTGTGTAAAGTGTAGTGTGTAAAGTGTAGTGTGTGTTAAGTGTAGTGTGTGTAAAGTGTAGTGTGTAAAGTGTAGTGTGTGTTAAGTGTAGTGTGTGTAAAGTGTAGTGTGTACAGTGTAGTGTGTGTAAAGTGTAGTGTGTAAAGTGTAGTGTGTGTAAAGTGTAGTGTGTAAAGTGTAGTGTGTACAGTGTAGTGTGTACAGTGTAGTGTGTGTACAGTGTAGTGTGTACAGTGTAGTGTGTACAGTGTAGTGTGTACAGTATAGTGTGTGTAAAGTGTAGTGTGTACAGTGTAGTGTGTGTAAAGTGTAGTGTGTAAAGTGTAGTGTAGTCTGTACAGTGTAGTGTGTGTGCAGTATAGTGTGTGATCTTGGAAAAAGCTCTGTACCTGTCTGTTTAACGTCTCCCTCAAAGCACAGATAACCTTTGACCCTTATCCCTTGAACCTTACTTCTTGCTAACCAAAAACCCAAAACCTTTTTGGCCGGCTGGAATGGGGGTTGCTCTTGTTGGTTAGTGGTAACTGATTTAAATTGTTGTACTCGCTGTGAAATAATTGTTTACTGTTGCTTGCTTTTCTACAGGTACACTTGCACTTATTGCGATTCATGTTGTTTAATTGTACCTTGTTTAACTACATGCTTCCTCCCTTTGGCACTTATTTTGGTTGTTCACAATATGTCTTTCATGTTTTGGCTACCCACAATGTTGGGGCTATCTTGTTGTTATCAGTGACCTATGCACTTTGTTAACCTCTCTCTTGGAAGTCGCTTTGGATAAAAGTGTCTGCTAAATGAATACATTTAAATGTACCTTCTCGGTGGACGCACACACATGTACACTTACACAAGCCTACACGCACATGTTTCTACACACATACTTACAGTAGATATGCATCTAAACACTGTACATTGTGGGTAGTATATTTATGATCAAGAATCTTTATGATGAGATAACACATACTTTCACAGTCTTTTGGGAGTTGGTCAACTTTTTAAACTAAATGGTTCCCCCACCCAAGTTAACTGATTCAACATAATCTACCTCAACCTGTACAAGTAAAATTCCCTTGGAGCCTTACCTGGTAGTCCACATCCAGCTCCTCCCTGGTACACTATCCTTCTCCCTAGTACACCAACCTCCATCCTCCCTAGTACACTACTCTCCATCCTCCCTAGTACACTACTCTCCATCCTCCCTAGTACACTACTCTCCATCCTCCCTAGTACACTACTCTCCATCCTCCCTAGTACACTAACCTCCTCCATAGTACAGTATCCTCCTCCATAGTACACTACCCTCCTCCCTAGTACACTACCCTCCTCCATAGTACACTACCCTCCTCCATAGTACACTACCCTCCATCCTACCTGGTACACTACCCTCCTCTCTAGTACACTACCCTCCTCCCTAGTACACTACTCTCCTCCCTGGTACACTACCCTCCATCCTTCCTGGTAGACAATGCTCCATTCAAAAAGTGCAGCCTCTCTAAGAGGAGGTGGGGGGTCCTGGGGGCCTGTCTAAGAGGAGGTGGGGGGTCCTGGGGGCCTGTCTAAGAGGAGGTGGGGGGGGTCCTGGGGGCCTGTCTAAGAGGAGGTGGGGGCTCCTGGGGGCCTGTCTAAGAGGAGGTGGGGGGGGTCCTGGGGGCCTCTCTAAGAGGAGGTGGGGGGGGTCCTGGGGGCCTCTCTAAGAGGAGGTGGGGGGGTCCTGGGGGCCTGTCTAAGAGGAGGTGGGGGGTCCTGGGGGCCTGTTTAAGAGGAGGTGGGGGGGGGGGGGGTCCTGGGGGCCTGTCTAAGAGGAGGTGGGGGGGGGGGGGGTCCCATTCCTAAATACCGTTGTACTCCCGGAACAAGTGCATCTTGGTCTTTTCTTGAAGGTGGGGAGACAGTCAGTGTCTCTGATGTAGGTAGGGAGTTGATTCCACCACTGGGGGGCCAGACAGGAGAAGAGCTTGTGTTGGGACCGGCGGTCTTGAGCAGTGGGACCACCGGTCTTCTATCTGAAGAAGACCTTAGGTGGCGGGTGGGGGTGTAAGGCTGCAGGAGAGACTTGGTGTAGTCGGGTGCAGTCCCTTTCACTGCTCGGAAGGTCAGTACCAGGGTCTTGAATCTGATTTGGGCCGTGATGGGTAGCCAGTGGAGAGAGATGAGGAGCGGGGTAACATGGGAGCGTCTGGGTAGATTGTAGACCAGGCGGGCCGCTGCGTTCTGAATCCTCTGAAGAGGGTGGGTTGCGCATGCTGGGAGACTGGCGAGCAGCGAGTTGCAGTAGTCCGACTTGGAGAGGACCAGTGCTTGAAATAGCAGCTGTGGAGTGCTCAGAGAGGTATCTCCTGATCTTCCGGATGTTGTAGAGGGTGAATCTACATGACCGGGAGACTGCAGCAATGTGGGCTGTGAGGGAGAGCTCGTCATCAATGGTAACCCCAAGGTTCCTGGCAGAGGATGAAGGGGTCACCGTCGCAGATCCCAGGGTGATCGAGAGATCGTGGGAGATGGAGGGTTTGGCCGGGATGATGAGAAGTTCTGTTTTGGCGAGGTTCAGCTGGAGGTGGTGCTTGGTCATCCAGGCTGAAATGTCAGTGAGGCAGGCCTCAGTCCTAGTTGAGATCCCCGGATCGGTCAGGGGGGCTGTGGACTAGAGATGTGGACTAGAGGTCTTGAACTAGATGTGTGGACTAGAGGTGTGGACTAGAAGTGACTAGAGGTGTGGACTAGAGATGACTGGAGATGAGGACTAGAGATGACTGGAGATGAGGACTAGAGATGACTGGAGATGAGGACTAGAGGTGACTGGAGATGAGGACTAGAGATGACTGGAGATGAGGACTAGAGATGACTGGAGATGAGAACTAGAGGTGACTAGAGGTGTGGACTAAAGATGACTGGAGATGTGGACTAGAGATGACTGGAGATGAGGACTAGAGATGACTGGAGATGAGGACTAGAAGTGACTAGTGGTGTGGACTAAAGATGACTGGAGATGTGGACTAGAGATGACTGGAGATGAGGACTAGAGATGACTGGAGATGAGGACTAGAGGTGACTAGAGGTGTGGACTAAAGATGACTGGAGATGTGGACTAGAGATGACTGGAGATGAGGACTAGAGGTGACTGGAGATGAGAACTAAAGATGACTGGAGATGAGGACTAGAGATGACTGGAGATGTGGACTAGAGATGACTAGAGATGTGGACTAGAATCAGAATGATTTTATTCGCCATGAATGTTTGCAAAAACAAGGAATTTACTTTGGCAGGGAGGTGCATACATTAAACATATAGGAATATTGAAACTTAAATATGTGGACTAACTATACAAAAGGAGCAAAGTCTAGCTAATACTAAGGGGGGTCTAGCTAATACTAAGGGGAATTAAAAATAAAGAGATCTGTACTTACTGTAAGTCCAGTGGCGTAACTATAGGGAGTGCAGGGAGTGCAGCTGCACTAGGGCCCGTGGCGAAAGGGGGCCCGTCCTCCATCTCAAGTGAGAACTCTACCTGAAGAACTGACCGGGCCCCTCGCTCCGCGTAATTCACATAAAGGTTAACATATGATCCAGACCGATCAATTCGCAAACATTTCTCTGTGTCAGTTATTCTCACCTGCCCAATAAACATTTTAACAATAGTCAGTCTTAACAACAGCAAATAATTCATTTTGCCTCATTTGCCTTTTGCTGAATGAAACAAATCTCGTTTTATTAAGTAGCCTACTATTGTCTGGGTAATATGTTGACAAAGATTCTATAGCCCACCCACACGTTGTGATCGTTTGCCATCCTGTTGTGTTGCATTGCGTTGTGTGTTGAGTAATTGCGGTAAGAAGTCTACCCCATCATGCCCTTCATTCAAAAACACAAAAGTGGCTGCAGGAAGCGGCACAAACACAAAGCGCAGGATGAAAGGGTGGCAAAGCTGGCAAAATGATCTTCATTTGGATTTGTGCGAGGTGTTCAAGAGGACGCTACGTCTGACCCCCAGCCCAACAGCAATGAGTGAAACTCAGCCACCAGGGTAGGCTAACATCCTACTGTCTGGTATAGCCTAATTGAATCCATTTATACATGGCTATTAAACGTCATTAAATGCACGTATAGGCATAAGGCAGCAACCAGGTTAGATATTGAAAACAATGTGCAGGATGTTGTTGGAAAATAGCTAAAGCTAGATAGGCTAAACGTTAAGCTAGCATATCTAGCTAACAAAAATAAAATCAAACATTAACCAATCAATTCACAATGTGTATTGTAATAAGCAGTGTTGGGAAAGTTCAATTTCTACATGAACTAGTTCAGTTTATAGTTCATAATTCAAATAATGAACTAACTAGGTTGTTTCAGTTCTTTTTTTCAATATGTGGCTGCCGTCTGCAATACCGTTCTCTGCCATTACGCAATTCGGCGTTCTCACACTTGCCAGGCATGGACAGTAGAAGAAAGAAAGAAGGCACATGCAGTGATTGACAGGTTGGGCAACCCTGGACACAAGACTGTTAACGGTGTGTTTTTAGCCTGGAAGTCTCTAGAAATCTGGCACCTTATTAAACAAAATTAAAAAGAGTGAACGTGCCATTCACAGACAGAATGAATGCGTCCACTGCACAGTATCGTTCATCAGGCAGTAATACAGTAGGCTACGTTCAGTTCACGTTCACCAAGATTATGAACGAGTTTATGAACGTGTTCAGACGCAACACTGATAATAAGTACATTTCCATGCGCCTCGCTAAGCTGAACACTCAATAATTTTGCCTGACGATAGGTCGGTTAAGGGGCCCGTTGATGAGATCTGCACTCGGGCCCGCCAAGTCATTGTTACGCCGCTGTGTAAGTCGCTCTGGATAAGAGCTGTGTAAGTCGCTCTGGGTAAGAGCGTCTGCTAACTGAATGAATGTGTACTCCTGCCGTCTTGTCTGAGGGAAAAAATTGTTTTTCCCGCGCATTAATTCAGAGCCTGCACAAAAAGAGAGAGGGTTATTCACAGACGGGTCCGTTGTTGTGAGAGAGACGGAACGCAAGCGGGGCAAGAAGGGTCGGCACAAATAAATCAATGTGGGAAACGCTGGGACTAGTTGGGTAGGAGTTTCGGAGGGGAAGGGTGGAAGGAGGGAAGGGAAGGGTGAGGGAGGGTGGAGGGGGACAGGTGGAGAATGCAGAGGGAAAATTTGACTTCTGGTTTAAATTATTATTTTAACAGTGAGAGTTAGTTACAGAGAGTCTCCCCCCCTCTCTCTTCCTCCTCTCTCCCCCCTCTTCTCCCTCCCCCCTCCCCTCCTCTCTCCCCCCCTCCAATCATCTCTCCCCCCCTCCCTCTCTCTCTCTCCCCCCTCCCCTCCTCTCTCCCCCCCTCTTTCTCTCCACTCTTCTCTTCCCTCCTCTCTCCCCCCTCTTTCTCTCCACTCTTCTCTCCCCCCTCCCTCTCTCTCTCCCCCCCTCCCATCTTCTCTCCCCCTCCCTCTCTCCCCCCCTCTTTCTCTCCACTCTTCTCTCCCCCCCTCTCTCCAGGGGGACAGGTTGACCCAGACTGTTTGAGGAGACCTTTCACTGAACACAGATTGGACTCATATGGAGCTCTCGTCACAGACCTGTGAGTGTGTGTGTGTGTGGGTGAATGTGTGTGTGTGGATGGGTTAATGTGTGTAATATACACTCAATATACATGTTCTCATCGCTCACACACACAAACACACACACATTGTTAAGACAAGTATCTAGTTGTTGTTTCGGTTTCGGATAAATATGGTCCTGAATTATCGCAATACCAATAGGGAGAGAAGCGCCAATAAGTGAGAGGTGACTTCCGCTCGATCTAGCATAAAAGGCACTGGCTTAATGAGCGACAGGTGTGCAGAAAGAGAATCTGGACAGGGTGCATCAGTGTGCAGGAGACAACAAGAGACGCTATTGGTGAGTGAGCATTGCATTTGAGGAGAGGATTTGTCTGTTCGGTTTTGTTTGTTTGAATCAAAGTGAAAGTAAAAATGTGTGTTTGTTTCTGGTCGGTGCTTTAATTGCGTTTAATTACTTTATATATCATGCAATGAGTACGTTTGCTACTGTTTATTCATTTGCATGTTTATGTCTTTACTTTTTAGCGGGGAGCTAATTGTGTATGTGCTCTCCTTTTTTCTTCATAACCCAAAGGTTTTCAACCTACTCACCTACTAAATAAAAGTGG